>NW_026020017.1:1076474-1367188 GCF_900185275.1 Solanum verrucosum | reverse complement strand
CGTAGGAAATGTCACGCCCCGAGCCTACACCCTGGACGTGGCCGGCACTCGAAGACCATTTCTGGTCCCCAAGCGAACCCTCATCCTGGCTGACTCCAAGCGGAATACTAACTTAAGCATACAAGAGCTTAAAACTGAATAAGAGTTTATAAACTCAACTTTATAAATCTTTAACTCAAAAGAAAACTCTGTATAATAGAATATATATACAACTCGCCATAAAAGGCAACTTTAGTCTTCAAAACATTTAACAAAATAAATGAAGAGACTTCTGAAACTCTATTGTCTATCTATGAAGCCTCTAACTGATAAAGATGGAAGCCGGGACAAGACCCACGACCTCCTAACAACTGATACAACTGAAAGGTAAATGAAATCCTCCGGAAGCAAAGAGGCTTGTCATAGCTAACTGGAACTCCCGGATGTATCAACGAATCTCCTGTTGATGATCCTGAATACCTGTGTCTGCATCATAAAAAGATGCAGGCCAAATGGCTCAGTACGTGGAATGTACGAGTATGTAAGCTAGAAAGCTAAACAACATAGGCTAGAAGAAAAACTGGAATAAATTGAATAACTTACCTCTTTTCAAACTTTCTCAACTCAAGGAATACCCAAAACTACTCAAACTTACTCAACTCAGAAGATAGATACTGGACTCAGAGACAGATACTCAACTCAAAGATAGATACTCAACTCAAAGATAGATACTCAACTCAAGATAGATACTCAACTCAAGGATATATACTTAACTCAAGATATATACTTAACTCAAAGATACTTAACTCAAGGATACTCGACTCTTGAATAACTGAACTCAACCTGACTGACTTCTTTCAATATAAGGCAATTTAAAACAAGTGCGATATAAAGAAAGACTGTTTAAAACATGCTATAAACTCTGAGTGTATACAAGGATACAATAAGCCTGAGATGTATATAGAAATACAATTGAACTGATGTATATAAAATACAATAATTTCTGTGTATGAAAATACAATAACTGCTGTGGGAGTTTCTCTAACCGACAACCATCACATAAGAGCTATAGTGATGATACAGCGATCGACCTCACGCTGCCAGAGCATCTTATACCCGGCCAAAGGTATAAGACCTGAACTGCCTAATGGATCCACTAGTCTAATCTGAAAAGGATTCATCTAAAAAGTATGATCCTTTTCTACCCATGGTGGCTAACATGGTTCTATGGGGGCTGTGGGTTCTTTGAACGCTCCCCCAATTCGGTGCTCAATACTACTCCCAAAAATGTACTGGCTCTTATGTTTTTAAAACATATTTATTCCTGCTGATATGAGATAATTACTCAAAAACTAGCCCGAAGGCTCTTTTGGAAATCTCAGTTTCCAACCTTGTTTAAATGTAAAAACATTTCTTTAAAACTTCTTTGGGAATACATAGTTCCCTAATAACTTTGAGAAATGAACTCAACTCTTTACTCTTTACTTTACTTGAAACTCGATACTTTGACTCAACTTGAAACTCTTTACTTGGAACTCTTCATTCTTTACTTAACTTGAGCCTTAAAATGAAGTTAAAACGATCAATGAAGACTCTTGGAAAACCTTAAAGACTTGTTTTGACTTACTTACTTCTAAGCTTGACTTCACTTGACTTGGAAACTAACTTCACTTGACTTTGAAACTAACTTCACTTGACTTGGAAACTAACTTCACTTGATTTGGAAACTAACTTCATTTGACTTGGAAACTAACTTCATTTGACTTGGAAACTAACTTCACTTGACTTTGAAACTAACTTCACTTGACTTGGAAACTAACTTCACTTGATTTGGAAACTAACTTCACTTGACTTGTAGTTTTACTTGACTTTTGGAAGTACCTTGGAGTGTTGGAAACAACTAGGAAACATAGGTATAATACCTAGGAACATGTATAAAAAAGAAATGGTGAATGAAAGGGAAGGATTGGTGTCCTTGGCACTAGGAGAGGTGCAACAGCCCAGCCCCTTTTTCCCCAAAAATCCGACTTTTTCCCCTTGTTTCTTTCCAATTCTAAACCCTCTCAACCTCAAGGTTTCAGCAGCAACACTTAGAATCATAAAGACCCTTATTATACAATAGATTCAACTCAAAAATCACAGCCAGAAATCTGTACTAAATCAGCAAGAACTTCAACACAACACCACTACAACTTCAACAACCAATAAATCTTCTCTTGGAATTAAAAACGAGTTGGTGTGTGGGGGTATGAACCAACCAACACTAAGGATCATCAATCTCTCAACATACAATAGATCACAACTCAAATACACAGCCCAATCCTGTCCCACAACCAACAATAACTTCAACAACACAACTAACAACATCAACAACAACTAACAACTTCAACAACAATTCCAATCTCTTCTCAAATCATAAAAACGAGCTTGGTATGTGGGGGGAAAGGATAAACCCACACTAAAGACTCACATACCTGATTAGGGATCACCCCCGACAAAAATCCACGACGATCCTTAGCTTCTTCTTCTCTTTCTCCTCTTCTTTTCCTCTTCTTTCTCTCTTATCTTCCAAGCCCTAACTCTCACTCTTACTCTCACTCTTTAAAATGGGACAAAAAATGATCCAAACATCAGTCTAACACCTCAATATAACCCAAAGAAAAGATTAGGGAAAAGACCAAAATACCCTTAAAATTTTCGGACTAAACAAACTGCACTGTGCGACTGTGCGACTGTGCCAACAACCCAACTTCCAAAGGGCATAAGTCACTCATACGAACTCGGAATCAAGCAAACTCGGCGGCGTTGGAAAGATCATTCCAAGGGCTTTCCAGACATAACTGGAAATTCGCCTAAATCATTTTGAGCTAGGAGATACGACTGCTCAAAGTTGACCAAAAACTCACCTTTTTTCCATAGCCAAATTTTCCAGATTCTTTCCAAAATGACTATTTCCAATTCAACTCTTCTTGGAACTCAATGTGCTACACCTAGGGACCTTAACTTAACACTCAAGAAATTTTTTTATTCCTCGGTAAAATCCCACTCCACATGAAGGATGGCTCGAGTCTTAGTTCGAAAATTCTCTGGGGTGTTACAATTGCTACGAAAATAATCCCCAAGTAAATTTCGCAGATAATTTATAATTTTCTAGTAGTTATAAATGTCCTAAAAAATTATAAATATTTATTTAAGACAATAAGCTAGTCTTTGATATATATATATATATATATGAAGAAAAATAGCTTTATGTAAAATATTTTAAAGATCGTAAATATTTATTAAAGACAATAAGCTGAACATTATTTGATATGTCGAGAGCACAGACAAATCACTATGTAAATATTTTAAAGATTGTATATATATATTGACAATAAGCTGGTCACGATCGACTTTGATATGTGTTCCAAAAGAAAAGACAAATCTTCGTGTAAATATCTATTGAAGACAACAAAGTTACTATTAATTTGATATGTCGGGGGCAAAGACAAATTAATCATTACGTAAATGTTTTAAGTATTGTAAATATTTATTGAAGACAATATGCTCGTCACGATTGATATGTCTGGAGGAAAGACAAATCATTATGTAAATGCTTTAAAGATGATAAAAATTTATTGAAGACAATAAGTTGATCACGATTTGATATGTCAGAAGAAAAGACAAATCTTTATGTAAATATTTTAAAGATTGTAAATATTTATTCAAGAAATAAGTTGGTTACGATTTGATATGTCGGGACAGTTGGGAGGAAAGATAAACCATTATGCAAATGTCTTAAAAGATTGTAAATATTTATTGAAGACAATAAGCTAGTCTTTAATATATATGTAGAAAGGGAAGATAAATCTTTATGTAAATGTTTTAAAGATCGTAAATATTTATTGAAGATAAAAACATATTATGATTTGATATGTCGATCGGAAAGACAAAATCATTATGTAAATATTTTAAAGATTATAAATATTTATTAAAGATAATAAACTGATCACGATTAACAATTGATAAATATATCGAAAGAAAAGACAAATTTTCATGTAAATATTTTAAGGATCATAAATATTTATCGAAGACGATAGAATTACTACTCAATATGTCGAGAGGGAGACGAATTAATATGTGAACTTTGCTAATGAACTATAAATATTTTGAACATCACAACGCTTTATTCCAATTTTTTCAGTATAAAATAAATTTATTGAACTTCATTATTGATATCAGAATTTAAGAGTGTGCACTTGATTTTTTTATTTAATTTGAATTTTTTATTTTTTTATTTTTAATTTTTGAAAAGGCGTAACTCAATTCGAATCAAAATAGATTTGATTTGTTTGATTTTTTTCTATTCGGTTTAGATTTTTTTGGTTTGGTTATTCGGTTATGTCATTAATTAATAACATAATCATAGTTATATTTGTAATTTGAAAAAAAAAAAAAAAAAAAAAATAAATAAAAATAAAATAAAATATATATATATATATACACTAGGAGAAATGAGTATTGAATCCCTTGACTATACTTTCTAATATAAATCATAAGTAAAGTTTAAAATACAATACTTATAGGCAAATCAATTATAGATGTCCAAACATAAAATATGAACATAATCATAATGAAAGGTAATAACTAAAAAAGGACAAAAGTGGTTAACTCCAACTTAATTCTAAACTTATATATAAAATTAGTTTTTTTTATTTTTTTTCTTTCTAAATCCGAAATCAAACTAAAAAAATCAAACAAATTAATTATTAATCCAAAATTAAATCAAAAACATAAAAAAATCAATTCAAATTAAAATTTAATTTGATTTTTTAATCTAATCTAAATAATGCACTCCGGACACCGAATAAAAAAAAACATAATCTCTATCCTTGAAGCGTGTCAATAAACTAGGACTAATGTGTGAGTAGCCAAATTACATATACGTGGCATGCCACCAAACATGCAAAATTTTCAAGAACTCAACACGTGTCATATATATATATACTTAACTAAAACTTATATATAGAAAAATAACTAAAATCGGATAAAATCTCACTCTCTAGAGTATCTTATCTTATTTCATATAAAATTTTAAAAAAAATGTCCATAGTTTCATTATCATCACAAAAACAACCACCGCCATGGCAAGTTGTTGTTCTTGTAGCAACTCATCTTGATCCAAAAACCCTAGCAATTTCTTCATGTGTTTGCAAATCATGGTTAATTTCTATGTCTTTAGATCAAATATGGCAACCCCTTTGTTGTTCTCATTATCCTTCTCTATCAACACTTCATAATTTTAATAATAATAATGATGACGATGATTCGAGTGTTTCTTATAGGCGGTTATTCGCCCTCGGTCAGAGGGCGAGTAACCGTCGATGGAAACCGCCATCAAAACCTTGTATTTCGCTTAAAAACGTCATATTTGCACTAAACATTTATAAAAACTCTACGTGTGTGGTGAGTTTAGTCAAGCATGGAAATCAACTTAGTTTCGACAAAAAAGGCGTTTTTCGATTTGATATCGATGTTGAGCAATATCGGAGGAGGTAAGTGTGTTCAATTGAATTCTTTTCGTAGAAAGTTAGTTCTCTCTGAATTTCGAGAGTCAATCAAGTTTTTTAATCATGTTTTTAAATATTTTCCCTAATTATCAAGGTGGTTTATACTGTTTTTTTTATAAATATTTTAAGTTAATTAAAATATTTAAAGTTGTTAATTAGGGTGGGTTATACTGTTTTTTATTATTTGGCTTTTAAATATATAAATTTTATTTGAAACGGATAGAAGTGTTATGTTCAAATTTTGATCAAAGTTTATATTTAGTTATTAATAACGATGCTTTATACGAGTACTATTTTTTAAAGTAGTATTCAAATATAAAAAAATTAAGAAGCTTTTATGTTTGAATTTTGATCAAATTTTTAAAATTGGGACATAGGGAGTATATATACACACACATTGTCGAATTTTATGGATACTTAAAATGTATTTACCCCTAATTATTTTTTTGAATTTCTTTGTTAGGATTCCTGGCTCCGTCACTAATATCAAGAACGGGGATTTGGGATCGTTCGATACCCTGGGAGACGTGAGAATAATGTGGGACGTAATTTTGGAAGGGTATAGAGGGTTTTCAATGTGATGAATTGTAAAGGGAAAGGTAGGTTTGTTTTAGGGTTAGAAGGATGGTTTTCGGAGGAGCTACCACCGCCCGGGTGTTGCTCGATCGAGACCGTTAGCGGTCTCGTGGCGGATTTACGGTTAGGATTGAAGCTTGAAGATGGAAAAGCAATGGTGGAGAAAATAAGTGCTGGGATTTTGAGTATAGTAAGTTGGAGATATTTATTTGTTGAAAATGCTCTTAGGTATTTACAACATTTTCTTTCATCTTAAAAGTGTTGTGGTAATTAATTAGGAAATGTTTGTGCCTTTCGGAAAATTTAGTTTGGAAAAAAAAGAAGTTTTTTTGTTATTAAGTTAATTCGTCATTAAATTGCTCGTAGCTACTATAAATTTTGTGAGATATTAATGACGGATTTTGTATTTTAAATTTTCTATATCCTAAAAGTCTTAAGAGAGTAAATGAGTATGTCAATGTAACAATTTTGCTCAAATTATTGGAAACTATTATTCGAAAAAAATATATATATGATTTTCCTGGATATTGATAGGACCTAACGACGAATGAGTGGGAGTTGATCGCACACTTTCGATTGAGAAATAGAAAATTTAACTACGTTGAATTATGCTTTTAACATTTTAGTAAAACAGAAAAATAGAAATTTAACGACAAACGAATTACATATAACAATTCATATTAGCAAAATAGAAAATAGAAATTTAATGATGTTAAATTATATTGGCACTAATTTTACTCATTCATCGTTATATTTCTTTATATCAATGAAACTCAAAAGTTAACTTAAAAAAAAAAAAAAAAAAAAAAAACTCATTCATCGCTATATAGGTAGCGTTTTGGCCAAAGTGATTTGGCTTTTGCTAGTTATTAATAAAATGGCCATCAAGGCCACCAAAAATTTGACCTTAAAAGAAAAAAAAAAAGTTAGCGATAGCGAAACAATAAAGTGAAAATTACAACAATATAATATATGTATATACTCTTTTTTATTTACAAAACTAAGTTTAAAATTATAAATATGATAGAATATTTAATTTCGATTTAAAAAAATATATATTTTAATATTTGATTTATTTCCTTTTTTGGGGGGTTATGTGCTAAATTTATGGGATTGATAATTATTTACTTTTTGATTTTTCAATCATAATTTTATTTTTTATATTTTATTTTTCATATCTTGAATTTCCATATTTTTTTTGTATATTTTAGTATACGATTATTTTCCTATATTTGGGGATTATGTGCTAAATTTATGGTGTATTGATAATTATTGTTTACTTTTTGGCTTTCCAATCATAATTATACTGTTTTATATTGTTTTTTTTATCCATATATTGAATTTCGATTTTTTTTTGTTTATTTTAGTATCCGATTTATTTCCTATTTTTTGGGGGGTTTTTTTTTTTGGGGGGGTATGTGCTAAATTTATGGAATTGATAATTATTGTTTACTTTTTTACTTTTCAATCATAATTATATTTTTTATTAATTGTAGTCTTCTCTCACCTCTTTAAAATTGTTTTTATACAAATATCTTTTTCTTGTATTGTGACAAATTTTTTTCTGAAATTTATCTACCTTATCTTTTTTGAAAAAATATTTATTTTGTATGGCATAACTTAAATAACCATTTAAATCTAGAAAGTTTCATAAAGTAATTAAAAACTTGCATATTATATAGATTTCCATACAACTTTGATGTAAAGTTGTATATAATATGTTAATATTATATTACACCTCAATATATACCATATAATATATCAAAATTGTGTAAAAGAAATATATGAACCATATAATTTATCAATATTGTATCATCTAAAACACCAAGTTATATCAATATATAATCATCTAAAATATCAAAATTATATTAGCATTGTATCATCTAAAATATCAAAATTATATCATCTGCACTATTTAATAAATTGAACTTGTTGATATTTTTTGTCATTATTTTTTTTTCAAATTGCCAATTTATAACAAAACGAAAAATATTATTTTGATAATATTATCTTTTAAAATTAACACTAGTACAAACCTGAGAACTTGAAATTATACTAGAACTATATGACACCATTTATGAATAACATAAAAAATTTCTAATATCAAAATTATACCATATAATGATACTAACATTGTACCATATAATATGCCAACAATTATTGAATTATACCCTATATAATATATCAATTTAATTGATATTTCGTGTCATATTATTTTTTCAAATGACATTTTATACCACAAGGGAAACCAACATAAATAATAGAACTAATTACATCATATGATTAAATATGATTCTGAAAAGAATGTTTAATAAACAACGAATAAAATTCAAATCCGCTAATATCATTCAATTAGATTCTTAACTCAACAATGTTCGGTAATAAATATTCAGTACAAGTTCTCTTGTTGTGGTCCTCAATAAGCTATAACACATTTTCTACAATTTACTTTAGATCTCTTGAAAAAAAATCAATTGATATTTGCAACACATGTCACTCCTTCAATCTTGAAATCCACATACCTTCTTGCAATAAATTTCAAAAAAAAATTAAAGAACCTACTAAACAACAGTTATAACAATCAAATTTGAAATACACAATCATATTTTTTTTATATCACCAAAAAAGTTATATACGAAATGGTGCATAATGTGGTTAAAAACTTTATTATTTATGCACACTATCAATTACACCTAAATGTACCAAATCACTTACCACAATTCTATAAAACTATACATTTTCATCAGATCACTTACAAAATCTCTTACCATGAATGGTAACTATCACTAACCAAATCACTTATCAAATCACATACCAAAGCATAATTTACACTATCAACTACACCAAAGTAGACAACTCAATAATTCTTTAAACATGTTATATATGCCAAATCAGAAAAATTAATACACCAATAAATGTACCAAATATTTTACCAAAAATATTTGATAGTCAATTTTGAAGTTGGTGTTTACACATGGTCTAAAAGTTAATAATTACACCAAATCGCATACTATAAGAATTTGAGAATTAATGTATAAAATTCATTTTCACACCAATCAGACAAACAAATACACCAACACATGTACCAGAATATTAATTTGAAGTTGATCTTTGTATAAGGTCTTAAAAAATACCAATAACAAAATATCACACATCACCAATTAAATTAGATCACATATAATTAAAAAAAATCGAATTAGGTGTTTATATATGGACAACAACTTACGCTGGTGCAGTAATCAATCAAACATAATGTTATACCAAAAAATATTCAATGAAACGGTTTAACAACCAAAGCTCTTTTCCATACCACCAAAAAATATAACTTGCAGGAAAAAAAAACGATGTTCATTATCAGCTAAATTTAATAATATACCAAAAACCTAATATTATACCAAAAACGACTACTAATATTTAATGTTTATTCAACAACAAAATCCATCCAATCGATGCATCAGACTATTAACGAAATCATATAAATTTTATATTACACCACAACAACGTACTTTATAAACCAACGATTAATTATCAAAAAAATTAAACACAGATGGTGATTAAAAATCAAATATATTTATCATGTAAAAAAAATACCAAATCAATCCTTTTTTATTCAAATACCTAATGAGTCTCATCGCCCGTTGTGTTGTATTAGAATTAAAAAATTGTTGGTATCCATTTTGAATAGTCGATCATAGTTGACATGGAGATTTATTTTTGTTAGAAACCTCTCTTCATGGGAAAGAATATATAACAAAACTAAGTAAATTAGGGAAGGTAAAATAATTGGAGAAAATTAAGGGATATGGGATAAGCATCGCTGACTATTTTGTACGTTTCTTTTTTTTTATTTTTTTTATTTTAAACATAAATTCTAGTATTATAAAAAAACTATTGTTATATAATTGGAAAAAAAGTATTGTTATATAGTAGTAATTACGATACTTAAGTTTTTTACCCAACAATAAAATTCATAGTAAATTTTGTATTAATTAAATGAATCAAATTGAAACTTAAGAAGGTAGGAAACGAATGATACTTGCGTATTTTCATTTTCATAAAAAAAGAGAGAAGAAGATCGTAGTTAGACAATAAAATTTGTCTAAAATTTATGGTAAAATAATGTTGAACGATGTAAGAATCTATGGATGAGATTTAATTAATTATGAGTGACTTAACTAATTAGCTAGTGACACGATTTATATAGGTATCAGTGGATGAGATTTAATTAATGACGAATGATTTAGGTAATTAGTTGGTGACACGATTTGGATAGATACACATATAAAATTTAATTAACGAATCTAAATACATAGATAAGATTTAATTAACGATGAACGGCTTAACTAGGTATTAGCTAGTAACACAGATAATATTTAATTAATGATGAATGGCTTAAGTTGTAATTAGCTAGTAACACGATTTATGTAGGTATCGAGTATCGATGACTGGGATTTAATTAATGACGAAAGACTTATGTAGTTAGCTAGTGCCACGAATTATGTATGTATCGATGGATGAAATTTAATTAATGCCGAACTATTTAAGTAGTTAGTTAGTGACACAATTTATATGTAGGCATTTATGGATGAGATTTAATTAATAACAAACTACTTAGATAGTTAACTAGTGACATGATTTAAATAGTACAACGAATGATAATTATGTAACTAGCAAATGTCGCCAAAATCAAAATTCATCATACAAGTTCTATAGTGTATAAATTTTCTATGTAGCATCCCATCAGTTTAAAGTTGGCAATCATAGGTTATGAACATATACATAAAATACATAGTATTATGAACTGATCACGAATTCACATTGCTTTTTATTTTAGCCTCAAATTATTCCGTTCATGCATGATGTTTGAGTTTAAAGTCTTGACAAATGGAGCCTCACTCTGATGTGTTAAAAAATTTAAAAATTTACGAGAGTTTCAAACTATCTGAGTAATTTATGAAATTTAGATATTTATCTATTTAAATTCCATAAAAGATTCTAGAGTTTTTTCATGTTATAACTAAAAACATTTCTGTCAAAGTTTCATTTTCATATTAAAAAGTGATAAATAATCGAATAATTTTAAAACTGCTCAAACTTAATTAATTCTTGACAGTCCAAAAATTATTATTTTCCAATTTCTTCCATAAATTATATAAATATATAAATACTTTTTGGATCAAAAATGTTTTGGGCTTAATGGATAAAGGGCTATACCTTATGGATCTATAGGCCCAATGAAAATTGGATAAATAAACAAATAAAATAGACTACAAATGAGGGCCCAAATTTTTAATTAATTGCAGTTTGCTCTTCTCCATCTTTCTCCGGCGAAACCTGATGTAAGTTTTTTCTTTGATTTTCTTCTTCTCACAATGAACTTTTAGTGAATATTGCCAATTGGGTTATATAGTTTTGTGTATATTTGATGATATATGTAGGAAAAATCAGTTCTTGATCGTTCAAATACTTGGATTTCAATGGTACCCCAGAAGTGTGTTTGTTTAGCTGATACAATCCACTTTTAATGGTAAAATAATGGAAATGTAAACTTGGGTTTTTGTTGGTTTGTGTCTATTTCTTGATATATGTAGGAAAAATTGATTCTTGATTGTTCAAAAGTTGGATTTTAATGGTACCCAGAAGTGTATTTGTTCAGTTTATGTTGTGTATGTAACCTGTTTGATGAAATGTCTATGAAAGAATTTGGGTTTATTTCATTGTTACAGTCTTACAATCAGTCAATACATTAACTATAGGTCAGTTATTACTTGTTATGTTACTCAGACTTTAGTTTTTGGATTCTATGTTTTTTTTTTTTTATATATATATAAGTGGCTAAGGTGTACGAACGCCCCCTACCTTGTTAATAAAACTTCAAAATATACTTGAGAGGAGGGCTACGCCATATCTCCCTAGTTACACATCAAAAGATATTTCCGGACTTCAATTGAACACTTCCTTAGAGAGAACACTACTGATTAAAGACACTCTAATTAGCTATGTTCTCAGCAAAAAGTGGGAGTGGATCTCTTAGCCTAAGTCCTTAAGGAACATCATAAGTAAATAAAAGGTACTAATTTTACATTGGATACGTAGTACATTCAGTATGAAGTTACTACCAAGGTACACCAAAAAAAAAAAACTACTATGCTATACAAAAGATAAAGATCGTTGATGTTTTGTGTATCTTTATACTTCTGCTGCGTGCAGCTCCCTCTTCCTTTACCATTGTTGTGCTTCATTTACTTCATTTATGTTTGATTCTGAAGTTGGCAAGCTGAGGTTTGTCCATTCTAATTGGTCCTCTAGCTTCATGTGGAAGTTCCTGCAATGAGACGAACATATTAGCTATCAAGTTATCTGGAGATTTATTGCCAAATTTAGCCAAAGCATCATCTACAGTGTTTGCTTCCCTGAAACAGTGTTGGACTTTGATTCCCTTTTCTCTATGATTCTCTTCATATGCTCCACCTCGTGTTCAAGATCCCAAGGAACAATATAGGCTCCTTCCAACCATTTTACCACCATCATGAAGTCCACCTCCAAAATACTATCTCTGGTGTCATTGAAATCTATCCAGTTGAGACAAATGAGGCAGCCTTGGTTTCTGCATTGTTATTGGAGCAGAACGATATAGATTTGACAAATGCCATGATGATATCCCCTTTGTAGTCTCTTGCAATGCCTCCTATTCCAGCTTTGTTTTCTTGTATAGCACTGCTACCATCTGTTTTAACTTTAATAATATTTTCAGGAGGCTTATTCCATGTAATTGGTTTACTGGACAGCTTGGCCTTATAAGACTCCATAGCTTTACAAATGCTACTCCAATTGTAGTTTGTGTCCATCTTGTAGCCTTTGTTGTTCATGAATCTTATTAGATGTTGAGATACTTCATAACATATCTTGCCCACTGAATATCTTTTTGGGTTGTACTTTATTGAGCTCCATGTGTTCCAAATTTCCCAACAAATAAAGATAGGGATGCTTTGGCAAACCACTCTCATCATCGAGTTCTTAGAGTTGCAGTGCCACGAAGATAAAATCATGACCTGAATACTCTAATTTTGCATGTTAATGCCCATAGAATCCCCAAAGTATTTCCAGACTCTAGTAGCCATCTCCCCATGAATGAAGACATTTAGAATACTCTCCTCGACAGGTTGTGTGCAACATTTGCACATATGGTCAACATTCGTGGCATATTTCTTTATTCTGTCAAACATTGGCAGTTTTCTTTTAATGGCTCTTCAGGTAATGAACACTATTTTGGAAGGAAGATCCTTACTCCATATGCACTTCCAGATAAAATTTTCAGGTCTAGTGCTTCTGAGGTTTTGAAAAGCACTTGCGCAAGAGAATTTCCTGGTGAGCACTTGTCCTAATAGCCTGATCTTTCCAGTTCCTGGGACCAATATTCACGCTTTGGATGATTTGGCAAATGTTGTTAGGCAGTAATCTAGATATATAATCCATATCCCAGTGATCTCCATCTAGACAATCGGCAACAGTGAGGTTTCTTGGACTGCTGTCTGTATGATGATAAAGGACTAGTGAACCTATGCCACTCCAATTGTCCCACCAAAAGGAAATTTGACCGTCATTAATCTTCCTCAACATGAAAGCCTCTACCTCAGCTTTAATTCTCAAGAGATCTTTCCAAATAGAGGAATGATATCTTTGAATCTTCCTAGCCACCACATGGCCTCTTTGACAATATTTGTGCATCATGAATTGAGACCATAAATTGTTCTCAGTTCTCAGTCTCCACCATCTCTTTGCAGCAAAAGCTTTACATATGTCTTCAAGTCTTTTAATTCCTGTCCCACCCTCTTTAAGGGGATAACACATATTAGCCCAAGAACTCCAGTGATACCTCTTTTTGTTATCTGTTTGCCCCCAGAAAAAGTTAGCAAAGTACCCTTTAGTTTGTTTGATAATGTCCTTAGGAGGGGACATAGCAGCCAAAATATGAAGAGTTTGTGACTGAAGTACATGTTTTATAATGCTGGACCTTCCTCTTGAAGAAAGAATATTCCCATGCCATCCTTGAACCTTGTTCATGATTGTTTTAGCAATATCAGCAAAGTGTTTAAACCCTCTTTCTTCCTGGAAAATAGAGCATCCAAGATATTTCATAGGAAACAGTTCATGGTTATAACCATTGATTCTGTTAATCATGCTTCTTGTACTATCAGGTGAGTGAGTGGCAGTCAGGAAGACTCTTTTGTCAATATTGATCATTTGTCCAGACTCCCTCTCATACTGTCTCAAAGTCTTCATGATCATCTTGATAGTTCTCATGTTGCCGGAAGAGAACATGACTATGTCAGCAGCATAGCACAAGTGATTGATCAAAGGGCCCTTCTGGTGCATAGAGTAACCAATGCATCCTTTGTTTATCATAGAGTTGATTAAGGGCCCTGGATAAAGTTTCAGCAGCCAAGACAAACAAACCAGGAGATAGAGGGCGTCCTTGTTTGAGACCCCTGGTAGAATGGAAAAAACCATGCCTTATACCATTGATCATGACAGAGTGCCACACTTCTGATATCAGTCTCTGAATTAGATCAATGAATATCTTAGAGAACCCCATTTTTCTAATAATGGACTTTAGGAAAAGCCGTGAACTATGTCATAAGCTTTAGCCATATCAAGCTTCATGATCACGAACCAACTCTTGAGTTAGTAAACTATTCTCAGTGATCATTTTGCCTTTAATAAAACCAGTTTGATTCTGAGAAACAAGTCGTGGAAGGATATTTTTTTCTGAGAATTGGTAACATTATATCCTTCAGCATTAAGGATATGCTGGGGATACTTACAAGGATCCTAAGAATTCTAAAAGTTGATGTGAATCCTCTAATCCTATCTCTTTACACCAAAAATATAGAGATACAATGCAATTCCATTTAACCTTGTGAATGGAATTGGATATATCTTCAAAATTCCTACTATTCCTCTCCTTCCACTCTGTCCACCAAATGCAATGTGGAATTACATTCCACCAGGTCTTCCATCTCTTGCTACCTCCTCTCCTGATCCAACAACTAAGTAAATCAGCTGTATGTTGTGAGAAATTACTAGGGGACTCTACTTTAGGTAGCAAAATAAGGCAAGTTTGTGTGTAAAATTTTGTGAGTTTGGCTCCGCTGAAAAAATCAACAATCATATTACTCACATCATCCTTTATAGTATCCCAAGTAGCTTGGTAGAACCTGCCATTGTAACCATCAGGACCAGGGGCACTATCAGGGTTCAGAGATGTTATTGCCTGGTAGATTTCCTCTGAGTTTGGAATGCCAGTAAGTAGATCATTCTCTTCATCAGTAATAATACCTTCTATGTTATCCAGGATCTTAAATTCCGGTTGCTGATCGGTTTGTGAAAATAGACTGTTGAAGTGTCTAGTGGCTGCTTCTGCAATCCTTTCATCACCTTGAATCCAGTTGTCCTGCTCATCTTTAATTCTATAGAGATGAACTCTCTTCCTTTTATGTCTAATAACACTATGAAAGTATTTAGTGTTACTATCTCCATCTTCCTGCCATTTAATTATTGACTTCTGTTTTAGAATGGAGGATTCTTTTTTTAACCAGTGAATCTGCTCAGCATATTTGGCATGAAGATAACCTCTATTTTGATCACTGTTGTGAGAGGCATAAACTAATTCTGCCTTCTCCACCTGTTCTTCTGGCTCTTTTACTTTCTCAAAACATTGCCAATAGATGTTTTAGACCATAGGCTAAGGCATTTGCTCAGTCTCTTCAACTTATGTTGTCGAATCCACATAGAATTACCCTTAATCTCGTTTTGCCATGACTCTTTTACGGTGTCAATAAAATAATTTTGATCAATCCAAAAGCTTAGGAATTTGAAATACTTAACTTTTGGAGGATCGATAGTACCACAAGTCATTAACAACATTCTATGATCAGAACCTGTTCTTGGAAGATGTCTGACCTTAACCATTTGGAAGCTCCGAGACCATTTATCAAAATACGTAACCCTGACTAGTTTTATTAGTATTCTCTTACTGAGCCTTCTACCATTGGTCCAGGTGAAAATGTCCCCCGAATAGCCAGCATCGGTCATGTTGCAATCTTCCGTACACTTTATAAAGTCCAGACTCTTACTAAGCCTGTGCCTTTTACAAATATATACACATGTGTATGCCTTGCGCATATATGTCGCATCAGATATGCACAAAGATCACATGAGAGGAAGCTGTCTTTTTAATTGCAACTGCGAGCTAAGAGCTGAATCTAAAAAGCTCAGTTGATCCAACTGCATCTCCTTCCCTTTCCTAATTTATGCGTCTCCAACCACATTGTGAAGATAATGTGTATCAGATATTGGTAATGGTCTAAGCTTGTTCTACTCATGCAACTTACAAGTTCGATTAATGTGAGAAATCCATGGTTTTTTCTATCCATGTAAAATATCCATAATTGATGCCTATGTAATAAGCACATAGATTGCAAATAGAGGTACTATAAATTTCTTCTATGTTGTTTTGCAATGACCAAGGCTCACTGGCAAGCTGTGCAAAAATGGATAAAATGATTTTTGTGTTGTCCTTGAAGATACACCCTGAGTAGCTTAGAATTGTACATAATTCTAAGGTTCTCATATGCAAGTATTATACAATAAAGAAAAATGTCCTATTATGCAGTAAAATTATCTGATTAGGCAGTAAAAGTTATCTGATTATACTTATCTAATGATTTATGTATTTTTATTTTACATGGACCATTGTTTCTATTGATACAAGAACACTGAAATAAAAGGAAACAACAATTGAATACTTAATATGTTAGGCTTGTCAATGCATGGGTGTCATCTTTCTAGTGTATATATAAAGTGACCATAGGTAGACAACTTTTACGTCCAATTGTGCTTTGTTAAGCTTACAGTGACAATGTTCTCTGTTATCGCTTGTATAAACTATTGGGAAACTATTAGGTGCACCCAAGTGTGTGATCTAGCAAATCTCAATAGTGGAAAAAAATGCTTGGAGATTTCTACATGTACTTATTTGTACCTGTGCAGATGGAAGATCATATTTTTCTCTCGATTGTGCTCTTAGAGAATTTTATTTTACTTTTCATTCTTTTCTAATGTTTTCACAGGGAACATTGACTTGCATTAACAGACTAAAATAATTATTATGCTTCTCTGCTTTGTAGACGAACTGAGATTGTCTAGAGGTATTGAGGGGGATTTCGTTTAGCTGAAGAAATGGTGGGCTGGGAACGTTATTTTCAGTGCATACTTCGTCAGGCTGGGAAGAGATATCAACAAAATCTAACTGTTCCTTTCAATTCATTGTTTCACTCAAAGGCAACTCCAGTACTCGGTAAATCTTAGTTTTTCTGTGTGGAGTATGATAAAACTGATGTTAGGAGTGTCTCATGATCAGTGTACATAGACGATGCAACAACAGTAAAAGCAAATCGATTATGGGGTTCAAAGATCTGCTTTTAGTTGCCTTCAAGTCCTTTTCATTTCTGATGTCTCAAGTTATACATCAACTTATTTGATGGTTGAACATAATGCATTTTCTAGGTGAGGTGCCTTATTTACCAAGGCTGCAGAATACACTTTCCCCTTGCATCTCAAGGCCATTGTACCAATATCTACAACATCTGGTAATACTTGAAATGTCCTTTACTTGATCTATTGTGCCCATTTATGGTGTGCTGAGTTGATATTCTGTGATTGTGTTTTTCTTGTTTCAGTGGGATAAACATTTTATGTGGTAGAGCTTCATGGTAACAAAATATTCATTAGTTGGAGTTCTTATCTTATGTTCATAGTTGTTAGGGTGTTAGACTAAAGCATGCGTCATTCAAGCAGCTAACTCCTGCATTGAGATATTCACAAAACGATCTAAATATGAGTACCTTCATGTACACATAGTTACTAGCTATTAAGAAAGTTTTATGCACATACACTAATAGTTATATCTATAAGGACATTAACACAATATGTTTTCTTACAAATGCTTTTCTTATTTTGACATCTACTTCTCCGGTATAGATATGCCTATTCAGTTACTTATAATGACTTACAACTTGCAAGCTACAAAAGGCACTTGTGCTTCTTTTTTCTTTATTTTTTGATAACTGTGGTGTCGGGGCTTATGTTCTTTAGCTATAAAATGGTTCACCTGCAAAACTAGAATTTAATTGGTTCAAACAGTTCCATTGTTTTTAAATGTTTATTTTACTTTTGATAGGGTTTGTCTAGTTCAAGGACATTACTTGCCGACGATGCAACACCAATTTCTTCTCCATTAACACCAATGTTACCATCAAGTACGGGAAGTACAGAAGCAGAGAAAGCAATTTCTAAACCTTCAAAAGTTCAAGCTATTTTGAAGGGTATAAAACAGGTATGAGATGCCACAGCCTTCTGGTTTTATGAGATTTATATGTTTTATTGCTTCTTTCTAGGTGGAGTTTTTAGAACTTTCTTCTTCACCTTACATATCATCCACCTGCTGCTACCTTTAACCTAGCATTACCTGCTTAGGAAAGTCTCCCGAACTCCAAAATGTCTTCTTCCAGATTCTCTCCTTACAGGGCAGCCATCCACACAGTTTTTCTACCAGATTCTCTCTGTCGGCCAAGGGAGTTGGCCTTATTTACAGGAAATAGTTCTCCACGATTAAGATTGGGTGAGTTGCTTTTCTTTTTTGATATCTTTGGTGTTGGGGACAGTTTACGTGCACCTCATTTAATCCATCCTTACCTGTTACCTCTCACCAACGTAGTTATCGGGTAACTCTACTCACCAAGGTTTTAGACAGATCTGAAGAATTTACCAGTGTACACAGTTTGCACTTTACTGGGATTCCCTTGGTTCTCTTTGACCGCTAGGTCAGCCCCTCAGAGACTGAAACATTTATTTTTTTCGGAATTCTCTCTTTATCATCTTCGTTTGATTTTTCTTGACAAATTTTGTTCCCAATCTATTGTAATCCTTTGTATCAGCAAATCTCTCTCCTGTTAAAAAGGACTTATTTCAACTTTTATATCAAATCAACTACATTTGAGTCTAGAAATAGTTGTGGTTGCCTATATGAATCATCTATTCTCAAAGAATTGATCATAGTTAAACTACAGATAAACTTTTTCTTGGCGACTATTAACTTACTACAACCCTCCTTTAATTGAGGTTGGAGTTAGCTATGCTTTGTGGAGTTTGAGTGGTTTATCATTTCAAGCAGTTTGTTGGTGCTTTCTACATTTATAACTTGTCTGTATTTTTACAAGTCATGACATCTCCCCTTTACCTAGTCTGTAATCTTGTCTGATTTTCAGATAAATTTTCCAAACTTGGAAGTGCATGTGGTAGTTATAAAATTCTGCTGTTTGTTGGATTGGGATCACTAACAATCTTTATTGATGTTACTCCCACCAGCAGCAACTGCTAATAATCCTAGACCTGCTATTCTTTTATATTTTAACATGTTGTCCTTTTCAGAGCCCAAAGAAGGTGAACTTGGTTGCTGCATTAGTTCGTGGTATGCGTGTTGAAGATGCATTGTTACAGTTGCAAGTGACGGTAAAGCGAGCTGCCAAAACTGTCTATCAGGTAAGGCCACTGCAGATCTGATATTAAAAGTAATTGCTTCTATGACAAACATATTGCCTACGGTTCCGTCAAAACAGGAGGCCACATCTATCCACAAGAAAGCACACCTAGCTGTATACTAACCTTGACAAGTGTTCTTTCCCAAACACCAAAGAGCAAGCCCTCCCAAGTTGTACTACTATTGTCTAACATGAGAAGTATAAAGAAGTTGATTACTCATAGTTCAAGTGTGATATAACGGGAACATTTCTCGTGTAGGTTATACACTCTGCTCGAGCAAATGCAGTGCATAACTATGGATTTGATCCGGATCGTCTTCTTATTGGTAAAATGACATACAATAACTTTACATGTTTTCATCTCATTTCTACCCTTGGAGTACTTCATCCTTGTTCATGTTTGATGCAGCTGAGGCATTTCTTGGGAAGGGACTCTTTAAGAAAAGGTTGTCCTACCATGCTAAAGGAAAGTGTGGAATGATGGTGAGGCCAGAATGTAGACTGACAGTGGTTCTTAGGGAGATAACACCGGCAGAGGAGGCTGAGATAGCTAAGTTGAGAGTACACAACTTCAAAAAGCTAACTAAACGCGAAAGACGTCTTGTCCCTCATAAGCTCATCGAAACTACTCCAATATGGAACCGCAAGAGCAAAGCTAGAAGTAGTGGCACAGGTGCTGTTGCTGAATGAGCCACGACCCCGTTGTAGTTCTTTTTTTTTTGTTTTTAGAAACCAATGCAAATTACATAAAGATCAGTTGTTGATGAAAATCCATTGCATCTCATCACATTTCTTTTTTTGTAAGAGCTGTAACTTAAGTTAATCCCTGGTTTCTGTTTTCTTCTTGCAAGGCAATACACTCTCCTTTTTATTGTGTTGTTGAAGTACCTCTATTTTTTTCTCGATTTAACTATTTGGTACCTGAAATTCATTGGCCCGATAAATTTTGATTTGTGTTGGATAAGTACACGCTAAGGGTTGAAGGGGAGTCTTGGAGTAATGATAAAATTGTCTCTATGTGATAGGTCATGGGTTTGAGTCATTGAATTAGCCCCTAATGCAAGCATTAGGGTAGATTCTGAGCATTACACTGGAGCTTGTGTGAATGCGAGATGCTTGGTATATCAGAGTGCTTATCCGCTAAAGGGTTAACACCCTTCCTATCGAAAGGGAGCATTCCATTCTCCCTCATTCTAATGGTTATAAACATGTGATGTGTTATCTTTTTTCATGAATCAAAGATCAAATATTGCTAATACAAACAAATATTTTGCCATTATGATAATTTCCTTGGGACCAGAAATGAATGAAGGATATGAAAGGTCTTCGTAATTTGTAATAACTATTCATAGTCCATGTGCCATGAGAGTGTCAATACTGCTACAAGCACAGGCATCGAGTACCTCTGCCCACCAATACTTAAAGCAGTTGAAAAGAAATCACATAGCATATGAGAAACTACAACTCTTGGGTTATAACTTGCAATATATAAAGGAATCAACTTTTTTGTTGTGTTTTCTTTCTTTTCATTCTCAATCATGCACTCAACAAATGCAGATGGAAAAGATTCTAAACACTACACATGAAGAGAAAAAGCTAGCTTTGCAATCAAAAGAAGTCATTGAACAATAGGATTTTGAATAACAAAAACTAATACAAGCAACATGTCTTGGCTTTACACATCAAGATCTCTGCAGTGTCTGATGATCTCGACACCTAAGTAGTCAACAGGTCCTTGAACAGCCACATGAGGCTTTCCAACTTGAACACTAACAGCAAATACATGTTGAGGGTTCTAAAATCTCTTTCACTATTCTGCCAATTCTCAGATGAAAATGATATCAAGTCAATGTCACATCGAGATAAACATAACGATCAACAGAGAAAATTGCTCAGCAAATTAACATCAGGCCAGTTGATTGAACAATTTCCCAAAGCCAATGTATAACTGAATGTTCTTACGGGTTTATTTCAACAAAAGAACTTCTTATCTCCCATCATAACCTTCAGGAAGAAGAAAATGAAGCACGATTGCAACGACTACTCACCTGTATATATCAGTGTAACTTAGAGTATCCGATAAGCAGTCAGATTTACCAGCTGGTTGAAGATCCATTCAAGCATCGACATCCACCAAGAACTTCTGTCCTCTGGATTCACCCCGTGATATCCATGGAACTTTAAACCCCTCAACACGAGCTTATCTCCTTTTGGTATATCCATGGGACCTGTCATTGATCCTCTTAAAGAGCAGCCCATTTCAATCAATTTACCAACAACAATTCACTAGCCAATATGCATTTCTCTCATGCCTTTCTTCGTTCATGGTTCGATATCCTGGTGTCCTAGACCTAGAGGAACCACACCAGTTGTAAAGATATGACACTTGGGCCTAACTCAATCCCAAAAGCTAGCTTATAAGGGGAGGATTCCATATAAGGAGACCACCCGTTCATTCCCGAACCAATGTAGGACTTTTATCCACTCTAACACCAATCCATCCTGAAATTGGTGGTTAAACTCTTACTAATGACGATACTATAGGAGAGGTCAACAAACCTAGTGTGTAGAGAGGCTGAGGAGGGTAGAGTATACATATACCTTCCCTACCTTTGAGAAGGTAGAGAGGTTGTTTTCAAAAAACTCTCTACTAAGCAAACAGTGAAAAAGATGCAATAGCAACAAATAGAAACAACAAGAAGATAAGATACTGAAACAACAAGCAGTGATATAAATAAAAAAATAAGGGGAAAAAAGGAATAGGAATAAAACTCTAGGAAAGAGAACGAAAAACGCCTGACTACTAACTAACATTCTATTATATCATGATCTTTACACATAATTTGGTCTAACATGATCTCTCTCTTTTTTTCTGGTTTTTTCAACGATTTACATTTGATTGGATATTTAACTAGCATTGCAGGATGCAATATGGCAACAAAGTTAGAATTTTTGCAGTATATTCGCCTCATGGTGGCCTTGGGTTCGAGCTATGGAATCAACTATTGATATTTGGATGCAAAACTTCCCCGGACACTACTTGATCGCATATTTTGTGCACTAGACTAGCCAGTAGTAAGTCATATAAATTGGGATAAAGTAATATTACATAAATTCTCAATTTTTTCCCTTTTTATAAATTTGAACTAGAGATATATTTCAATTTCCAACTAAATAAACACAAAAAGACAATGCCTTTACATTGTTAGTATATATTAAGAAGCAATGAAACCCATTTCACTAATCCAAATTGTTTGCACAATCAAAAATGTTTAAAAGACTCACAAAAAGAAGAAGTGAATGAGTATCAAATTTTGCAGAATATAAGAAATAATGAAATGCTGAAAACAAAGAGAAAAACTTTTTAAAGTATTTACTGGTGCTGGCTGATGCCATGAATGTTGTAAAGTCAAGAAAATTGCTAAACAGAAAAAGCCTCTTGGTGGCTGGTGGGGGTGAGGGATTGAGGGAAGTCACAATGAAAATAGTGTAAAATAACAATCATCGAGTCGTAAATTATTAGTTTCATTTCCTAATTATTTATAGTCTTAAAAATATATCTTTACTTAATTAACTAAATTTATATATATCCCGATCCGCCACACCACAAAATTTGGGGTCAAGTAGAATCGTCAATTATATTCCAAAAAATTCATAAACTAATATACATAAAAAATTGAAATAATCCCGAATTTTTTCATGTAACCACAAAACTCCAAAAAAATTATGTTAGGCCTATAAAGTCAATGAGTATTATTCACTAGGTCATTTCAAATTGACCTTGGGGCCAAACTGAATCGAATGGTCATATCTGTATAGTTTATGGACTAATATACACGAAAAATTAATAATCTCAAATTAAAGATTTGTGACCACAAAAGTCCAAAAAATGACGTCGATCCTATAGAAATAATGAGTATTATTCAATAGGTCGATCATATGGACCTATTCTTCTTTTATTTGCTACATTAACTAGTTAACAACATACTATATATACGCATTTTATTCATATTTTGTTATAACATAAAGAATATTTTTGATAAATCTTTAATTTAAGTAAAACATTTCAAAGCAATATACCAAAAAGAATATAGTAATGAAGATGTCCTAATGAAAAAAAAAACTAAAACATAATTATAATTTATACCTATATGAAAGCAAATGAAATCATAGTGTTGTCCACTTGTTACTAATTGGGGTCTACGTGCTAAATGTTATTGTTAATGAAATTAGAGACAAAATGTGGGATCACTTTCATATAGTATTGCTTTAATTAATTAATACTATGAACTTAGACCAAAACCAAACAAAAGAAATAAAGTGGAGCTTGGACTCTTCCTAGCTAGTGCCCAATGATGAGGAAGATCTTTTAGCTTAATGGACCTTTTCATTAAGCTTATCTTTTAGACTTTTTTCTAAAATATATCATGTTATTTTCGGAAAGCAATCTACAATATCTTATGACACTGATTTTGGAGCTAATTTGTACCTAATTTAATTATCTTTTGTATGTATTCAATGTTTTTTTTTTAATCAGTATAAATATTGAGTAAAGATGACCTATTAATGTTTAGACAAATAGAATATTGAAATTTGAATGGTGACCTAAAGAGATTATTGATAGAACCATTACCAAAAGTGACATAGACACAAGGCCAAGAAAGGATTGATAGAGCGTACCTATCAATTAACAACACTTGACTGAGACCTCGTAATTGCATCATGATTTGAATTCAAAACAACCCTAATATATATAAACAACAACATACCAGCCTAATTTCACGAGTGTATACACAAGACCTTACACCTACCTTTGAAATTAATAGAGGTTGTTTCCGATAGATCATCCACGGCTCAAGGAATTGCCAAAAATTATAATGGCCTGCATCCCCCAAAAGGCTGAAACTAATGAGGAAAGGCAGAAATTTAGAACATTCTTCAAGAAATAAGACTCAAAAGACATGCTCTTTTTGTCAACTGATTTTTACATATATTTTTTTTTCACTTTGGACAAGTTTTGATGTTTACAAAGTTAAAAAACTGATGAAAAGATATACTAAAACTATGAACAAGGCTAGATACAAAAGTGCCACCTCTACCTTGCTCTATACAAAAGATAACAAGAACTAAAGACTCTTGAAACTTTCTCAATTGCTGCTTTTCAAAGATTAAAAGCTGCAGATTAAGAACTAGCAAACACCCAAACTACAAACAAAGAACTTTTGCTTAAGCTAAACTACATTTAGCGGGGCTGCTGGATGCGGCGAAGGCTGTTCTTTGGGCTAACAATCTTTGCTGGTTTCTCGTACAACTTCGGAGGCTCAATAGGAGATTTTGGCTTTGGCATGCTCAGTGTCCTCACGAGTGCCTCAGAACCCTTGGGTAAGCCTGTAGTCAAGAGGTAAATGCGAGTAAGAACCAACGACATGAGAATCATAGACTATGGAATTGTAGATAATGGATATTGGTGTATACCAAATTGAAACATACCATTGACACCAGAGAGTGATGACTTGATGCCTTGTTGCTCACTTTCAGATGATTGAAGAAATTCTTCAAACTGAGCTTCCATATTCAAAATATCCTCATCGACATCAAGATCAATGTTTTCGGGAAGCAAGTCAGCAACATCATTTCCAGCAAACCCAAGATCATCATCGCCATATTCCTCTCCTTGATGCTGGCTCGTCCAATAATCGCGGAACCATGTTGCAGTTGTTACCAAATTCCACCATTCAGGTGAAAAGTCCTCCACTTGTTGCACATAAGATGGGATGAAGAGAGGTGCATTCGGATTCAGTGTTGACGACCTTCCTCCAGAAACTAAAGCCATTCTTCTTTCTCCAAAATTGCTATCTGAAGACATTTGAGAAAAGAATGAATCCAACATATTAGTGCATAAACACAGCAAAGAGCCAAATATGATCATATAATCTAGGACGCTGCAACTCAAACATTCAACTAATAACTAGAACATAGAAAACTAGAAATTTCAGCAAAACTACTTTAACAAACCCCTCTTGAGGAATGATTCTGTGATGATAACAAAAACGTACCGATTACAAACAAATATTCTCTAATTAATGAATAACATCCATCAAAAGAATACTTCACTTCCACTGCAATTTCAACTTACTAAAACGACTATTGTTTCTCCATCATTCTTTCAGATTTAACCAAATTATTGAATTCTAACCACGAAAACTCCTCAAATCTAACAGATCTATTCAAACAAATTTCACATAATCATCAAAATGACCTTTTGGAATTTAGATAAAATTAACGACTACAAATCGCCAAAGACCAATTCAAGGTCAATCAATCAATGAAAAGTATAATCAAAACTACAATCTGTAGTCGCAGTCTCTACTTTAAAGTCATCTTCCAACTGATCAAATTTTTCAAGTCAAACATTTTTCAGTTGATTGATTGACCTTGACTTGGGAAATATATTTGGATCAATCATTTTTCCAGTAGAACTTCTCACTTCCAAGTCAAACTTCATACTCATCAAAATATCCTTCACGATCGCTAGAAAAACTGTTCTTCACAACTCATCCCAACCAAATATCAATCATATTTAGCAAAAATTACATCAAAAAAGCCAAATTTCAAACACAATTCCACAGATCGGAGAAACAAAAGATAAAATCTCAAATCAAAAACCGGAAATTTAATACTAAAATTTCAATTCCTTCTTCCAACTGATCAATTACAGTTCAGCTAAAAGATGTTCATCAATCAATAAAAACAACCAAAAAATCAATCATTTTCTAGTCAAACTTCTCACTTCCAAGTCAAACTTCATACTCATCAAATATACTTCACGATCGCTAGAAAAAAAGTTAATCAGAACCAAAAATCAATCATTTTAAGCAAAAATTACATCCAAAAATTCCAAATTTCAACCAGAATTCAACAGATCGGTGAACGGAAATACAAAATCTCAAATCAAAAACCAGAAAATTCGAAACTAATAGCTATAATAGCAATATTTACAGTACCTTAGCGAAGAGAAAATATCTTTCAACTACAGAAGCGACTCGTACACGTATGAAGTCTTATCTCCAATCGGAAAAAGGTCTACTATTTATAGCAAGAATACCAAGCCTAGAAGGTTCGTAACCGAAGCATAGGTTCGGGGAAGACCAAGGCAACCTAATGATTGACTTACAAGAATTAAATTATATTCCTATAATAACTTATTCTAAATTTTAAAAATCTAGATTTTTGTTTTCACCAACCGGCTACCCTAGTATATATAATTTGGAAATAATATAATCGTAGTTATGATTTAACTTGTTTAATTACTTTTGTTGATGATATTTTAATATAGTAATTAATAAAAGTGTGTTCACATCGAAATATGTTATTTAATTATGATTTATATTTTTATTTATTTATAATGATTTCCATGTAATTTCTTATGAAATAAATATTAGTACCTTTGTGGATAATGACTTTATCCATATTGGTAGTGCAAAGGTAGTGGTCTCCATGTTGTTGAATTTATCAAAGATTTAATTGGGACAACAACTTTTTTTTTTTGGTTATATGTAAGAGAATATTAATAGGTCAAATAATTTTTTAGATTGAGTCAAAATATTTTCGAAATGAGATACTGTTTGACTACTTAGAAGGTGAAAATAATACTCAGGCAATTATTTATCATGTAAACTATATAAATAGAAAGTTTGGGAGGAAAAAAATTTGCTAGCCTTTGTTTTTAGTTTAATTATACAATATTTAAAATATACTGATTCGATTAATTCAAATCAACACTTTTTCATACTCTTTACTCTTTAAAGACGAGAAATCCTAATTTCTTTCTCTTTTTTTTCCATCTCTAATTCTGAAAAATGGTTGAGAAAGAAACAAATTCCGTCTCTAGCTAATTAATGAGGAAATTTCAATCGATAGACAATAATATTGAGATGAATGGAGTATTGATCGATACGAGATTGACAAACAACAAGTATGTCTAAAAAAAAGAAGTTAAACGTGTTATATTTCGAAATTCAAATTTGAAAACTTTTACGAATAAAGAAATATCGTCTCACTCTCCCACCTCACTATTGGTGATACATTCTTTTACATATTTAATTCAAAGCATCATTAACAAGGGATGTATCTTAAAGATTAAAAATTATTGATTTGATATTAAGAGATGAAGACAAACATGATAGGTGACATTTTTTTTTTGTCTCTGAGAAAATAGTAAATAAATAGACTTGGGTGACATTTTAAAAACCAAATGAACTACTTAATCCTTTTTTTAGTGACTGCTTATAAAGCATATTATTACGCAAAGTACAGTGTCTAGATAATAATAATAATAATAATAATAATAATAATAATAATAATGTATTATTAAAGAAGGAAAAAGGAAACTCCACCATAAAAGTCTATAACTTAATTCAGTTAATCAAGTGTCGTTTTGCTACCTTACATAAATTGAGATAGAAGAAGCATGAAATTTTAATACAACTTTAACTATGCATAAGTATGTTCTAATTTTTTTTAATTCCTTTTTGTTTCCCAAATGGTGTTCGGTACCTACATTGGAGTTCGACTAAATCCAGATTTGCATCAAAAAGTCCTACATTGTGAGGATAAAATGCTCTTTAACAAAGACAACTCAGTATCTAAGGAAACTCGAACCTAAAACTTGTATATTCTAAATTTGATGTGTGTATATGCTTAATGAAGTTTTCTAATACAAATATACTGTTTAAGCAAAAAATATTAGATTCAATTGGACTCGTATTTAGATTTCCACCTCCACTCCTAGCGCGAGATAATGCTATTTCATCCCATTTATCCAACCCCTAGTAGAACCTATTACTTGTTTGTGATAATAAAAGACAATAAATATCTCGTAGAATTAATCGATGTGCGTGTTTGGCGGTGGAGTGGTAGAGGATACAAAGTAGCGGTAAAGTGTTAAAGACATGTACACGTGTTCATATTCAAGTCGAGAAAGAGAAAATTATTGGGCCCGACAGAGCATGTTATGGGTTATAATTGTGGGCCAAGTGTAAATGATCCAGCGGACTATATAAAAAGGCCTTTTTTTAATCTAATGGCTCAGAATGGATTGGGTAGTTATGATGACGTTTTTCAAAAGGAAAAAAAATCATAAATAATACTATAATTTCAAAATATAATAATACTTTAGTTTTAAAATGTAGCAAAATATATGTACATACATACATACATATATATATATATAACTAAAATATATAAATTTTATGTGATATCCAATCTGCTAATAATAGAATAGAAGTTCAGAAGAAAGTTATTAGAGAAATAGATATTCCACTAGTATTAAGATAGTAACTATAACTTGTCTTCAGAATGTAAAAGATGTTCTCCTTGGCTAAAGTTGCACCTTATTACCGTATTGTCTTTTAATATTCTATATTTCTTTTTTGGGTAGATTCTAAGGTCTAAGTATTCTAGTTATTTTAATGGATCTATATTGATTTAAATCCTACTCAGTACTCCCTCTCATGCTGTGTCCTATCATGTTTAGTTCAGAATTTAGCCATATTTTCCCCTTTTTTTTTTAATCTTACTACCCTGTTTATATCTCTCTTTTAACCTGTGTTCTTAATAACTTCTTCTTTAACCTCACCTCGGAGACGGCAATCGAGACGTCCTGTAATTTTGGCGGACTTTTTAATGCCTTTAAAACATCCTAGGAATTTACAGGTTAATTCATCGTTGTTATTAAGAAGTTAAAGGCTTAACCATATACTAAGGGTAGTTCATAACATAAACACATAACGTAATAACATGTTATAATACAAACATAATTTACATAAGAACTATTTTTAGGGGAAAATACAGGAAAACATAAGAGACTTACATGATTAAGACGGAGAGAGGTTTCCCCCCGACTGACCCTTACACGCTAAAATTCAAAAACTTTTTACAAACGTAATATTACAAGAGGGTTTTTAGAGGTCTTTATCTTTTGTAGTGGAGAGGATTTTTTGGAACGTTGGCAAGGGGAATATGTTGTGTGTTTTCTTTCTTTCTTCCTTTTCTTGTTCCTTCTTTCTTGTGGAGCGGTGTCTTTATATAGAGGTCTAGGATAGCAAATGACAAACACTAGTGGCCTAACGTGGCCGACGCACTAAGGTGAAAATGGGATAAAACGTAATGGCCTGAAATTGGCCAACCCTTTTAGAGATAAGATCAAATAATACACGTCATGTACACATTTGGGCCCCATCGTCACATGTATTATTGTCACTTATTGACACGGACTTGGACGCGTGCTTATCAGTTTTTTCCTTCTAGAGGATAGTGATAAAGTAAGCACTCACACGACAAATGCGGGCATACCACATGGCATACTTTTATTCACACTTTATTTTATTGTCTTCATCTCTTTTTGTCTTCTTTCATTTGTCTTTAGGTATCGAGATTGTGCAAAGCGATGGAGTCAAAGCTCATTCTGAAATCATCATCTTCGTTTGGATTTTGATCATCTTGATAATATTAGTTGTCTCTATAGTCGTTTTCTCCGAAACTTAGGGATCTGGTTCTAGTATTAGTACTGTCTCTTCTTGAGCTCGTATTTATTTGTCCTGCGTGTGGTACCACTATCTTCACTTGGATTTGGAGTTTCTGTAGTAATTATGTGTTTATCCTGTCCTTGTTGGAAAAACTTTTCTAAAGTCTTTTTTATTACGCTCTCTATTTTCTCATTTTTTTTCTTTTTATGGAGCATAGTTTTCTTTTTTATTGCCTCTACCTGATTATATGATCTGGGTAACCTTCGTCTTGAAGACTTCATCTTCACTTTTAGGCAAAGTGACAGCCATAAACGGATTTGAGGCGTCTTTACCGGTTACCGTTTGAACCGGACTAGCCGTATCTTTATCATCCAATACGATGGCTTTTATTGCATTCGTTGGGGAATGCACACCCTTCTCATCCATTTTAGTTTGAGATGGAAAACTCGGTGCTGATGTCTCTGTACCGGTGTGAGCCTTTTGAGATGAATCCTTACCTTTGAATAATTTTACCTGATCTATTAATTCGGCATTTTCTTGGAGTAAAGCTTCGATTTTTCCATTTAATCTTTTGAAGGCTTCTGTCATCGAGGAACAGTGGTCACATAAAATTATTTTATCGGTGTCTTTCTGGATGTTATATTTAGGGTTTTTTTTGTGGATTTTGTCTAAGGGGTGGGGAAATATAGTAGTTTGGACCAAGTATCCCTCTTGCATAATCTAGAGCTTCAGTAAAATCGTTAAAAACTTTAAAAAAAGGAGTTTTAACTCCGTTTATGGAGTCTAGTACTTCTATCCAAGTTTGAAAAATACCATTAGTTTTACCATGTATTACAACATAATATTTAAATTTATTCTCTTTACTTTTGTCTGTAAAATATTGACATAATCCATTTAATGAAGCTATGAAATATTTACTGTCTTTCTTATTATATGTCATCCATAAATTGTCTGCTAAACATTTCTGAGGTCTATCTAACACACATTCTGGCAATTCTCTAAAAGATAGGTTTGAATTTGGCTAACATATTAAATTATGCTTACCGAAATACATATGTTCCATCATTTCTTCTGATGTTGTCTGAGGTCTAAACTTCATATTGCTTAATAGAGTCTGAGTGTATGTGTCTGATGCTGAGGCTACTCCTTTGCCTTTGTCTATTGGAGCTGGACCTGTTGGTCTCATTCTAAAAACAAATGTATAGTTAAGTTATTTTTATATTAAGTCTACTTAACTGGTCTTCTAGACTGTTATCTTTTCCCTTTATATATTCAAAAATAACATTTGGATAGATAGATATAGTATCCATAAAATTTAGTCATCTTCTCTTGCTACTAGCCTTTTGGTTTATCTTTTGATGAAATTTAACTATGGCTTCGCAGTCAGTTCTTATTAATATTTCATTTTTATTTAAAACATATAACTTGAAACTATTTAGGCCATATATTATTGCTAAAACTTCTGCATCTATACTACTCATATTTCCTTTCTCTTTATATTTTTCACTTTGATAAGCACAAATCTTTTCTTCTGTCTTATCACTATATTTATTTGGTCTGACTTTTAATACAACTCCACATCCTTGGAAACTTCCATCTGTCTCAATTATTAAATAATTCATTTCTAATGGTATACTTAGTTCTGGAATATTATTAACTCTTTCTTTAATTTTTTGTACTAATTTTATATCTTCTGTGTTAAAATGTTTTTGCCCTTTGCTTCCTGTTTTTGAATATAATGGTCTGGTTAGTTTTCCTAAATCTTTAATAAAGTTTCTAGCATAATTTACCAATCCTAAGAATTTTTGCAAGTCTTTTGTATTATCTAATTTATTAGGCATTTCTAATACTTTTGTTGCTATATGTGGTTGTAGTTTAATTTTTCCGTCTCCTAATGTTACTCCTAAGAAATTTATATGATTCTTGCACAATTCCATTTTCTTTTTACTTACTATTATTCCATTTTGTACGAATAATCTAAATACTGTTTGTAGATGTCCTAGATGATCTTTGATATCTTTACTAAATACTAAAATATCATCTACATATACTAAATCAAACCTTTTATAGTCTCCAAATATAGTATCCATTTTTCTTTGAAATATTGGCGGGGCAGTTTTTAGCCCAAATGGCATGGCTAGCCATTCAAAATGTCTTTCAGGGCAAGTGAATGTTGTCCACTCAATACTTTCTGCATGCATTTTAACCTGCCAATATCCTGACTTACAATCGAATTTACTAAATACCTTCTTTCCTTGGATTCAGTTGATTAATTCATTTTTATCTGATAATTTATATGCATCGGTTCTTGTATTATCATTAAGTCTTTTGTAATTAATTACCATTCTTGTTTTACCTCTTACTATCTCACTATGATTTCTAACCATGAATGCTGATGATCTATGTTTTGAAGTAGATCTTCTTATTACTCCTAAATTTAATAATTCTTTTATCTGTACACCAAAATCTTCCAGATCTTGGTTAGTTGCTTCAATAGCAGCTGTTTTTATTATATATTCAAGGTTTATGATATCTAATTTACATACTACCTTATTGTTTTTTCAATATTTTAAGGGTTTTTCTCCTATTATTTCCATTTCGTCTAATATTTTTACTATATTATCTAAGTCTTTAGGACTTCTAATTATGCCTATCTTATCGATTCCTGTTTGAAAATTATAGAATTCATTCTCTACTTCTATTAGAGTATAATATTTTTCTCTTATATCATATTCTTCTTCTTCATCTTCTTTTTCGTATTGTTCTGTATGTCTTAAGTCTTTACAACATTGGTTTTTATTTTTACAGTCTTTACAACATTTCTGTAAATTGTCATTATCTGGGCTACTAGCTTGTCTTTCTTTTGTTTCAAAATTGATAGTCTGTATTGGTGTGTAAGTTAGATGTTTAAAAAATATTACTCCATCTCTTGTGATCAATGTTCCTCCATTGTTTTGTATCATGAATTTTAATCCTAATACAAAATCGACATTTATGTTGAGGTCTCTTACCCATATTCTGTCAAGAGTATACATTGGTTTATAAAATTCATTACATGTATTTACAAAACTTATTGGTTTATAAAATTCATTACATGTATTTACAAAACTTGCCTGTGTCTTTCCTATATAGTGTTGGTATGTATTATACGTTTCGTCCATTTGCATTGCTGCTATTGGCTTATCCAAGGTTTTTATTAATTTTTGTGGTAATATCTTTTTGTTTATTATACTTCCTGTACATCATGTATCTACTAATGCTAAGGTTTCTAATTCTATATCCTGTATTCTAAGTCTAGCTAGCACTTTAATAGTAGTAAATTCTTTATCCTCGTTACATATTAGATTTTCATAATGATTTCTAATATCTCTGTATTCATTAATTCTGCTTCTTGGGCAGATGTTTTGCACATCCCCCAGTTGTCTGGTATTTGTATTTACTTTGTCCTATCTTCTTCAAGTTTTTGTTTTCCTTTTTCTAACAATATCACCTTCTGTTCTAGTTCATTTATCCCCCAGTTGTCTGGTATTTGTATTGACTCTGTCCTATCTTCTTCAAGTTTTTGTTTTTGTTTTTCTAACAATATCACCTTCTGTTCTAGTTCATTTATCCTACTTTCTAATGTTATTATTCGTAAATTTATTGTATCATTATTTATATCTCTATTTTCATGCTTTTTACTTTTATTTTTAATAACTTTTCTATGCATGTGATACATCCTTCAGCATAGCAAAACTTACATTTTGCCCTTTTTTTCTCTACTTGAATACCATTTACATAGAATACATTGGTTACTATCTATTCCTTTATTTCTTTCAAACTCATGAGTGCATTCTTGTGAAATATTCATCATTGTACTTATTTGTAATTCTTCTAAATCTATGTTCTTTAATTCTAAGCCTATTTCGTTTATTAATTCTTCATTATCTGAATCAAAATCTTCAGATTGGTTGTTATTTTCTGTTATTTCTACACTTACTATTGAATAGATACTCTCATTATCTGACATATATTCATCTACATTAATTAATGTTTCTTGGAAATCTTCTATTAACTGTGAGTTTCTAGTTCTACTATTATTCCTTTTAGGACATACATTTGCTAAATGTTCTCTACTTCCACATGTGAAACATTCTAGCTTATTTTTATAATTCCTATCGTTTCTATATTTTCTAACATGTCTATCCTTATTTAGATATGGCTTCTTGGCTGAGGACCTTCTTAAATAGTATCTTCTATTATTATATTGCCGATCATAGTACGGTCGTCGTTTCTTGTATCTTGTCTTTGGTTTACTCTGTTCTTTATCATAACTTTGGGTTGTATATATAACATTTTTACAGAAACCCATTTCATTCTGCTTTAGTTGTTTCTGTATTTGTATATTTGTATATTTTTCTGTTAATATTTCCATTATATGTTGTACTTTGTGTCCTATAGACCATTTACTATTGGGGTTTTGTATTACTCCGTCTCTTTTATACCATATTTCTTCTATTTCTCTTCCTAAAGCTCCTGGTAATTTATTAAATAATTTCTTTTCTAATTCTTCATCAAAAGAATTTTCACTAATTGTGCAATAATAATAATAATAATCTTTTAGAAAGTTTTTGATGTGGAACCAGCTTGTAATGCTTAACTGTTCTAGTTTTATTAAAGCATTTCTTTGTAATACTATTAAACCACTATTTAGATCTTCTCATGTAATTAGACTATGTATCTTATTTGTAAAATTGTATGGGTTTGCTCCTATATTTACTAATGCTTGGAATTCTTGTGGGAAATTAGATTTATATGCTTCCCATAAGGCTTTTGCGAATTCTCCAAGGAATGTTTCCATGTATTTATACATTGTTTCTGCGTATGAATCTTGGTATTTTTTATATAGTCTGCTACTACTATACCTTTCCATAAGTCTAGTACCACATTCCACATTTGCGAATCATGTGCCGCGATGTTTAATATTTTTCCTTTACTTCCTCCTTCTTGTAACCTAATAGGTTTTTCTATAGGCATTCTTCTACCCATTGGTCTTACATTTTCTATTACCATATCAGGATTTATCCTAAATACTCTTCTTCTAGGTACATTTCATGTACTTGTGTCTATAGTATGTGTAACACCCTGTATTCGAAACAGACAAGAATGTAGATTTTGAGAAGTTGCAGGTGCAACTTACGGTCACCATCCACGGACCGTAGGTAAGACCACGGCCCGTGCTGGTGGTCCGTGGTTCGCCACTGCAACCCCTCCCCAGCCAACTCAGAAAAAAATTGGCTAAGTCTCGACTCACGGACAGACCCACGGTCCGTAGATCAGACCACGGTCCGTGGTCTGTGTCCGTGGATCAAGACCTCCTTTACCCAACCTCTAACACGAACTACGGTTGACCAGCATGGACCGTCGTTCGATCCACGGTCCGTAGGTCTGACCGTAGATCGAAGGTTAGTAGCCAGTTAGCTGAAAATTCTGATGGGTCAACTTCAGATGGTCATAACTTTTAGCACAAAATGAATTATGTGTCCCATGACCTATGGTTAGATATATAATTGAATTATCTTTCCAACTCCACCGAGTTTTCTAAATTCTGACCTCCGAGTAAAAAGTTATGCTCGTTTTAGTGAAGGCCTGTCGAGCAGACTTGACTTACGGACGCAATCTACGGACCGTAGATTGAACTACGGCCCGTAGGTCCAATCCGTAGGTCACTCCGACAATAGTTAATTCAGGGGTCCTTTGGTCTTTTCCTATTTCGTTTAACCCCTAAGATACGTCGTTTAGACCCTAAATCATGAGATTTTAATCAGTTTAAGCCTAGAAACCTAACTAGAACTTACCTAAGTCAAATTCATTAATCAAAACTTAGAAAATTAGAAGCAAGAAGGGAGAAAAAGGTCAAGAACCCTAGTTCAAGAACGCAACAAGGTTCCATCAGTTCCAGCTCCGAAATCAAAAGATTTTTCCATGGAATTCGTCACCAGGTATGTGGGATTTCACTAGTGGGTTCCTTTCGCCTATTAGGTCCCTAGAATTCAGTCAGATTCTTGATTCCATGATTATGAACAGACCTAGGGTTTCTAGAATTTGAACAGATCATCATGAATTAGTTATTTAAATGTTCAAAATCAGATTATCATGTTATTGCTCAGTTTATCGCATGAATTTCAGAACCCTAGCTATGTATTTCTTTAGTTCTTGAATTACACATGCTAGGTCAGATATTTCAGTATTCAGTTTTACATGCCTCAGTTTATGAATGCATCATTATCATATTAATTGTTGCATTCTCAGTTTGCATGTTCAGTTTCGAGCTATCTAATATTTACAGAAACTCAGTCATAATGTGTTAACCACTTAATCTATTGGGAGTAGCATAATACCGAGTTGGACTAGGGTTTCAGCGTACCCATATAGTCCTAGAACTACGAGTCACGTAGGTGTAAGTCCCCTATGTGGGCAACATTAGTTTAGTGATCACGCCAGCATGCCTCTATACCTCTAGCAGGGTATATTGGGTCCTCTCGATGGGGCGTATACATCGGACTCCACATTTAGCTCATGTGGTTTTATGTCAGTTATTAGTAGCTCCCACAGTTCAGTCAGACTCTATTGCATTGACCACATTTACAGTTCATTCAGTATTCAGTCAGCATGTTATAAATTAGTCATTGCATTCAGTTAGCTTAGTATTCAGTATCTATATCATGTTCAGATTATTTCATTGATTTATTGCTTTGTTCAGTTATATGTTCTTTCACCTTTACTCTATCCTGCCTGCTCAGTACCTTTCAAGTACTGATGCATACGTGCGCTACATCTTCTCGTGATGTAGGTTCAGGTGCTCAGTATCCAGATCACGCTTAGATCGATTCTCGATCTTCAGTTCAGCAGCATCAGTGGTGAGTCCTCATTCTTCGAGGACTAGTGACATGTTTATCTTTATCGCTTTTAGTCGTTAGTTTCAGTTTTGCTATATCTAGTTGGGGCATGTCCCAACATTTTTAGTCAGTTTAGAGGCTTATTCGAGACATAGATAGATTCAGCTTAGTATTGAGTTAATAACTTCTTTGTATTAAACTCATCAATTTTCATATATCTTAGTTATAGTATATGGGTATTCCCCATCTTTCAGATTTATTTATGATTTAGCTTCCGCACAATTTCTATATTCAGATTATATTTAGTATACTCATGATCATGCCAGCAGGGTTAGCTTGGGATCACTTGTGGTTCTAGGTCCCGTGTCCGCGTCTCGGGGGTAGCTCGGGGCGTGACAAACTTGGTATCAGAGCATTAGGTTTAAGTGTCCTAGGATGTCTGAAAAGTCGCACTAGGTAGAGTCCTTTTCATGGGTGTGTAGTGTGCACCACATCTAATGAGAGGGAGGCTACAAAGTGTCTTAGGAAAAATCTTCATTTTCTTGTTACTCTTATCGTGCGTAAGGTATGATCTAATTCCATTCTAACTAGACGTTCTACGTTTCAGTGATCATGCCTCCTCGTAGAGCTTATGTCAGGAATGCGAATGCCAGGAACGCAAACGCAACTCCTCCAGTTCCAGATCAGGAAGTCTCAAATGTTGAATTCAGGAATGACATTCAGATATTGGCTTAGAGTGTCGCTAACCAGAACAATCAGCGGGTTCAAGCTCCTGTGAATGCAAATGGTGGATCAGCAGCAGCAAGGGTCCGTGACTTTGTTAGGATGAATCCTCCAGAGTTCTTAGGATCGCAGACTGGTGAAGATCCCCAGAATTTCTTGGATGAGATTAAGAAGATCTTTGAGGTGATGCAGGTCACTGGGAATGATCGGGTTGAGTTAGCATCTTACCAACTTAAGGATGTAGCTCATATCTGGTATACTCAGTGGAAGGAGAACAGGGATACAGATGATGCTCCTATTACTTGGGATTGTTTCAGCGAAACCTTTCTGGACAGGTTTTTCCCCATAGAGTTGAGAGAAGCAAGGGCCCAAGAATTTATGAACTTGAGGCAGGGTAACATGACTGTCCAAGAGTATGGGCTCAAGTTTAACCAACTCTCTAGGTATGCTCCTCACATGGTTGCTAATTTCAGGGCTCAGATGAATAAGTTTCTCTATGGAGTGTCAGACTTAGTGAAAACAGAGTGCAGAAATGCTATGTTGTTGGGAGACATGAACATCTCTAGGCTCATGACTCATGCTCAGCAGGTTGAGGGTGATAACTTAGGGAACAGGCTAAGGAGACTAAGAAAGCAAGAATAGGTAACTACGAGTATTCCCACCAGAAATTGGGTGGTGGAAACCGCTCGCATTTTCAACAGAAGTCTTCGACTCCAGCCCCTTCATCAGCTAGTGCTCCATTCCCCAGGTTCCGTAATGATCAGAAAGGTAGGGCATCAGACTCTAAGTCTCAAGGTAGTGTTTCAGGCACCAAAACTTACCCAACTTGCCCGAAATGTAGTAAGAACCATCCGGGCGAGTGCCTTGCAGGTAAGGAAGGATGCTTTGGGTGTGGTCAGTCTGGTCATAGATTGAAGGATGTCCTTCTAGACAGGGTCAAGGAGGAAATAATGGTAGAGCTCAGTCTACAACTTCAACAGCACCAGCAGGTCACCCGACTCAGCAGGGTAACTCTTCTGGTACTGGTGGCGGACAGCGCCAAAACAGGCTTTATGCTCTTCAGGCTCATCAAGATCAGGAAGATTCTCCTAATGTAGTCACTGGTACGTTACGAGTCTTTGATCTTGATGTTTATGCATTGTTAGATCCAGGGGCTACTTTGTCTTTTGTAACTCCTTACATAGCAGTCCAATTCAGTGTTAGTCCAGAAACTCTTTCAGAACCCTTCTCAGTCTCTACTCCAGTCGGTGACCCAGTTATAGCTAAACGGGTATACAGAAATTGCCCTGTCACAGTCTCTCAGAAAGTCACCTCAGCAGATCCTGTAGAGTTAGAAATGGTAGACTTCGATGTCATTCTAGGCATGGATTGGTTACATTCATGTTATGCCTCAGTTGATTGTAGAACTAGGATTGTTCGTTTTCAGTTTCCAGACGAACCAATCCTAGAATGGAAGGGTAGTAGCTTAGCGCCTATGGGTCGATTCATTTCTTACCTTAAGGCCAGAAAGATGATCTCTAAGGGTTATCTCTATCATCTAGTTCGGGTTAAGGATTCTAGTTCCGAATCCCCAACTCTTGAGTCAGTTCCTGTAGTCAGTGAGTTTCCAGAAGTGTTCCCAGAAGATCTTCCTGGAGTTCCTCCCGAAAGGGAAATAGACTTTGGAATTGATCTCCTTCTAGATACCCAGCCTATCTCTATTCCTCCTAACATAATGGCTCCAGCTGAGCTTAAGGAATTGAAAGAGCAGTTGAAAGACCTTCTAGATAAGGGCTTCATCATACCCAATATTTCGCCATGGGGTGCACCAGTGTTGTTCGTGAAGAAGAAAGATGGTTCTCTCAGAATGTGTATTGACTATAGGCAGTTGAACAAAGTCACAATCAAGAATAAATATCCCATCCCCAGGATTGATGACTTGTTTGACCAACTTCAGGGTGCTAGTCATTTCTCAAAGATAGACCTCAGATCAGGTTATCATCAGCTTAGAGTCAGAGATAGTGACATTCCGAAGACAGCCTTCAGAACTCGGTATGGTCATTATGAATTTGTAGTTATGTCATTTGGACTAACCAATGCTCCTGCAGCTTTCATGGATTTGATGAACAGAGTGTTCAAGCAGTACTTGGACTTGTTCGTTATCGTCTTTATTGATGATATCCTCATTTACTCTAGGAATGAGGAAGAACATACATGTCATTTGAGAGTTGTTCTCCAAACTCTCAAAGATCGCCAGTTATTTGCAAAGTTTAACAAGTGCGAGTTTTGGTTACAATCAGCTGCCTTCCTTGGGCATATTGTGTCTAGTGAAGGAATTCGAGTAGATTCCCAAAAGATAGAAGTAGTGAAACAATGGCCCAGACCTACCTCTGCTACAGATATCAGAAGTTTCTTGGGTCTAGCGGGCTATTACAGACGGTTTGTGAAAGGATTTTCATCCATAGCCTCTCCATTGACTAAGTTAACTCAGAAAAAGGTTAAGTTTCAGTGGTCAGATGATTGTGAGAAAAGCTTTGCAGAACTGAAAACTAGGTTGACTACAGCTCCTGTCTTGACTCTACCAGAGGGTTCAGATGGCTATGAGATCTATTGTGATGCATCCAGAGTCGGCCTAGGTTGTGTATTAATGCAGCGACGTAAGGTTATAGCTTATGCTTCTAGACAGCTTAAGGTACATGAGAAGAATTATCCAACTCATGACCTCGAGCTAGCAGCAGTGGTGTTTGCACTTAAGATTTGGAGACATTACTTGTATGGTGTTCACGTAGATGTGTTCACAGACCATAAGAGCCTTCAGTAGGTGTTCACACAGAAATAGTTGAATCTTCGCCAGAGAAGGTGGCTTGAGTCCCTCAAAGATTATGATATGAGTGTGCATTACCATCCTGGTAAGGCCAATGTAGTAGCAGATGCCCTTAGCAGACTATCCATGGGTAGTGTAGCACATGTTGAGGAAGAAAGGAGAGAGCTAGCAAAGGATGTTCACAGACTTGCTCGCCTAGGAGTTCGTCTTATAAGCATATCAGATGGTGGTGTAACGGTTCAGAATGGGGCAGAATCTTCTTTGGTAGTAGAGGTTAAGGAAATGCAAGATAGTGATCCAATCTTGCTTGAACTTAAGAAGGGTGCAGTCCACAATCAGAGAGTGGAGGTTTTCTCCAAAGGGAGAGATGATGTACTTCGCTATCAAGGTAGATTGTGTGTTCCTGATGTGGGTGAATTGAGACAGCATATTCTCGCAGAAGCCCACAATTCCAGATATTCTATTCATCCAGGTGCCACTAAGATGTACCGTGATCTGCGGGAAGTCTATTGGTGGAATGGTATGAAAAGAGATATAGCAGATTTTGTGGCTAAGTGCCCTAATTGCCAGCAAGTCAAGGTAGAACATCAGAAACCAGGAGGTATGACTCAAGAGATTGACATTCCTACTTGGAAGTGGGAGGTGATCAACATGGACTTTATCACAGGTTTACCTCGTACTCGCAGACAACATGACTCCATTTGGGTGATTGTTGATAGGGTTACTAAGTCTTCTCGCTTTTTGGCGGTCAAGACTACAGATTCGGCGGAGGATTATGCTAAGCTTTACATTAATGAGATTGTGAGGTTTCATGGAGTTCCTTTGTCTATCATCTCAGATAGAGGTCCTCAGTTTACATCTCATTTCTGGAAGTCATTTCAGAAAGGTCTTGGTACTCAGGTTAATCTTAGCACAGCATTTCATCCGCAGACGGATGGTCAGGCAGAGCGTACCATTCAGACCTTAGAGGACATGTTGAGAGCTTGTGTGATCGACTTCAAGGGTAGTTGGGATGATCACCTTACTCTTATTGAGTTCGCCTACAACAATAGTTACCATTCCAGCATTCAGATGGCCCCTTATGAGGCATTGTATGGGCGTAGATGTAGATCTCCAGTTGGTTGGTTTGAAGTAGGTGAAGCAGCCTTGATAGGACCATATTCGGTCCTTGATGCTATGGAGAAAGTGCAACTCATTAGAGATAGACTTAAGACTGCCCAGAGTCGCCAGAAGTCTTATGCAGATGTGAGAAGAAGGGAACTAGAGTTCCAAGTTGATGATTGGGTTTTCCTGAAAGTGTCACCTATGAAGGGGGTGATGAGATTTGGCAAGAAAGGAAAGCTCAGTCCCAGATATGTAGGCCCTTACCGGATCTTGAAAAGGATTGGTAAAATGGCTTATGAGTTAGAGTTACCAGCAGAATTAGCAGCAGTGCATCCAGTCTTTCACATTTCTCTTTGAAGAAGTGTGTGGGTGATCCAGCATCCATAGTGCCATTAGAGAGTGTGGCTGTGAAAGATAGTCTTTCTTATGAGGATGTACCAGTTGAGATTCTCGATCGTCAGGTTAGAAGGTTGAGAAATAAAGAAGTCGCTTCAGTCAAGGTTTTGTGGAGGAGTCAGTCAGTAGAGGGAGCTACTTGGGAAGCAGAAGCAGCCATGAAGTCCAAGTATCCTCACCTCTTTCCTTCCGATTCCATTCCAGCTTGAGGTAATAGTTCCTCTTCAGTTTTTCAGTCATTCATGCGTAAATTCAGTCTTAGAATCATGTTCCTTCAGTTTGTACTTGCATTTTCAGCGTATTTGCATGTTCTTGGAACTCAGTTCAGTCAGAAATTCAGTTCTCAATGTTCAGTGGTAGGGATTGCAGCCCTCTCCCTCCATTTCAGCTAGTTTAATTTTCATTCGAGGACGAATGGTCCCAAGGGGAGATAATGTAACACCCCGTATTCGAAACAGACAAGAATGCAGATTTTGAGAAGTTGCAGGTGCAACTTACGGTCACCATCCACGGACCGTAGGTCAGACCACGGCCCGTGCTGGTGGTCCGTGGTTCGCCACTGCAACCCCTCCCCAGCCAGCTCAGAAAAAATTGGCTAAGTCTCAACTCACGGACAGACCCACGGTCCGTAGATCAGACCACGGTCCGTGGTCTGTGTCCGTGGATCAAGACCTCCTTTACCCAGCCTCTGACACGAACTACGGTTGACCAGCACGGACCGTCGTTCGATCCACGGTCCGTAGGTCTGACCGTAGATCGAAGGTTAGCAGCCAGTTAGCTGAAAATTCTGATGGGTCAACTTCAGATGGTCATAACTTTTAGCACAAAATGAATTATGTGTCCCATGACCTATGGTTAGATAGATAATTGAATTATCTTTTCAACTCCACTGAGTTTGCTAAATTCCGACCTCCGAGTAAAAAGTTATGCTCGTTTTAGTGAAGGCCTATCGAGCAGGCTTGACTTACGGACGCGATCTACGGACCGTAGATTGACCTACGGCCCGTAGGTCCAATCCGTAGGTCACTCCGACAATAGTTAATTCAGGGGTCCTTTGGTCTTTTCCTATTTCGTTTAACTCCTAAGATACATCGTTTAGACCCTAAATCATGAGATTTTAATCAGTTTAAGCCTAGAAACCTAACTAGAACTTACCTAAGTCAAATTCATTAATCAAAACTTAGAAAATTAGAAGCAAGAAGGGAGAAAAAGGTCAAGAACCCTAGTTCAAGAACGCAGCAAGGTTCCATCAGTTCCAGCCCCGAAATCGAAAGATTTCTCCGTGGAATTCGTCACCAGGTATGTGGGATTTCACTAGTGGGTTCCTTTCGCCTATTAGGTCCCTAGAATTCAGTTAGATTCTTGATTCCATGATTATGAACAGACCTAGGGTTTCTAGAATTTGAACAGATCATCATGAATTAGTTATTTAAATGTTCAAAATCAGATTATCATGTTATTGCTCAGTTTATCGCATGAATTTCAGAACCCTAGCTATGTATTTCTTTAGTTCTTGAATTACACATGCTAGGTCAGATATTTCAGTATTCAGTTTTACATGCCTCAGTTTATGAATGCATCATTATCATATTAATTGTTGCATTCTCAGTTTGCATGTTCAGTTTCGAGCTATCTAATATTTACAGAAACTCAGTCATAATGTGTTAACCACTTAATCTATTGGGAGTAGCATAATACCGAGTTGGACTAGGGTTTCAGCGTACCCATATAGTCCTAGAACTACGAGCCACGTAGGTGTAAGTCCCCTATGTGGGCAACATTAGTTTAGTGATCACGCCAGCATGCCTCTATACCTCTAGCAGGGTATATTGGGTCCTCTCAATGAGGCGTATACATCGGACTCCACATTTAGCTCATGTGGTTTTATGTCGGTTATTAGTAGCTCCCACAGTTCAGTCAGACTCTATTGCATTGACCACATTTACAGTTCATTCAGTATTCAGTCAGCATGTTATAAATTGGTCATTGCATTCAGTTAGCTTAGTATTCAGTATCTATATCATGTTCAGATTATTTCATTGCTTTATTGCTTTGTTCAGTTATATATTCTTTCACCTTTACTCTGTCCTGCTTGCTCAGTACCTTTCAAGTACTGACGCATACGTGCGCTACATCTTTTCGTGATGTAGGTTCAGGTGCTCAGTATCCAGATCACGCTTAGATCGGTTCTCGATCTTCAGTTCAGCAGCATCAATGGTGAGTCTTCATTCTTCGAGGACTAGTGACATGTTTATCTTTATCGCTTTTAGTCTTTAGTTTCAGTTTTGCTAGATCTAGTTGGGGCATGTCCCAACATTTCTAGTCAGTTTAGAGGCTTATTCCAGACATAGATAGATTCAGGTTAGTATTGAGTTAATAACTTATTTGTATTAAACTCATCAGTTTTCATATATCTCAGTTATAGTATATGGGTATTCCCCATCTTTCAGATTTATTTATGATTTAGCTTCCGCACAATTTCTATTATTCAGATTATATTTAGTATGCTCATGATCATGCCAGCAGGGTTAGCTTGGGATCACTTGTGGTCCTAGGTCCCGTGTCCGCGTCTCGGGGGTAGCTCGGGACGTGACAGTATGAGGTTGGGCAGTTCTTTGGAATGGACTAGCACTTGAACTGGTGGATTCCATAAGTTCTTTTTGACTTATTATAGAATTCCTTTCGGTTTCATCTTCGCTAACATATATAGTTTCTATTATTTCATCAAGGCTTGCTAATCTTTCTTGGTTATTATACTCGTCTCTATATCCTAAATTATTTGTTCTGAATTTGCATGTTTTAAAATGTCTTTCTACTTCTGCTATGCCCATATTTCCTATTTTACATCCTTTGCATTTAAACGTTATAGTCTCATTATCTCTATATTTTCTTTCTGCTTCTTGCAACGCTTCATCTACTTCATATCCTTCCTATATTATTTCTACATTCATTAGCTCTTTTTCGGATTCTAATTCTATTTCGTCTTCTGGATCTGTTTGATTAGAGTAGCTATAATTGGTAAATCTTATTGATGTTTCTCCTTTTGTATTAGTGTACATTAGATGAGATTCCGGTGTGAGTGCTTTCTTTTCATTGAATTGTTCCAAGTTCCATTCTAATCCTGCATGCTCTTCTGAATTTATTTTTATTGGCTTTATTAGCTTTATGCCCTTGTTACCCATTACTTCTACTATATCTTCTACTTTTAGTCTAAACCTTGTATTGCTACTTGATGCAATTTTTCCAATGAAGCCTACACACATAAGTAGATTATTCCCGCTACTCATTTCTTCGTATCTTTTAGTCTGTATTCCTATTTTTATATGCTTTCCGAATTCTTCTAAATTAATCATAAAATCCGGGCTAATATAAAATATTCCTCCATTATTGGTCATATCTACTTCTGTTAATCCTATAATGGATTTCTTTAGATCAGACCACCGATCATCGTATATTACTATTAATACTTTAGTTCCTAGATTTTTTCTAGTTAATCCTTTTAATCCTACTACTATTAATCCCATATGCATTAATGTCAGTCTGTTATGTATTATCCCTCTTAGATATTCTGGGTTTATTAGATTTATAGTAGCTATTTCTTTTCCTATAGCTGATTGTTCTTCCATATAATGTCTATATAGCTGATTATTTCTCGCAAAATATCCTGTAGCATATAATATCTTTGGGTTAAGTAGGTTTAACTGATTCAGTTGGAATATTTTTATGTCTTTATCTATATATATTACTTGGTTTAATTCCTGGATTTGTTTATCCTCTTGTTTGTGTCGTGTTAAAATTCATGATATAAGGCTATTTCCTATTCTATTATCAGAGAAACTTACTCGTGGTCTTTCTTCGGCTGCTGCTCTTCTACCTGAAAGAAAATCCATTTTTGAGGTTTTCTGGCTGTTATTGGTCTGTCTTTATATGGAGTGATTTCTATATTTTTTTATTGGGTTATTAATTCTTCTATTTCTGAGTTCCTAGGTTGTTCTTTTAGAGCTTCTTTTTCTTTTATTATTTATCAATTTTTTAATAATTACTTGATCTGATTTACTTGCAGGTTGGTGATCATCAACCCTTGTGGATCTGGTTGGATGCTAGCTGTAAATTTTAGGGCTCTAGCGTATGATGGATCTTGACATAAATCATTCATGAAATGAGTTTTTCTTCTAGTCTTTGTATTGTCTTTTTTAATTCGTTGACTTCAATAGTTACTATTGCTACTTGCCTAGTAATTGTTGTAACTAATTCAGTTGTTCTATTTTTTAATTCGTTAGGCTTTTCTGTTATAGTCTTTATTAGCTTTTCTATTTCAACTTTTGTAAGTATCTTTTCTATATTAAATTTATTATATAAATTAAATTGGTAAACCCAGCCCTTATAGTTTAATTTTGGCATCTTCACACACACACACACATATATATATTATTGGTTTATCAATAATGTGTTATTAGTTTAGGAGTTCTGGTGTTGATTTTGATTTTTATTTTAATTATCGGGTTATTGATTCTTAACGGTTTGAGGTTTTTTCGAGATTAACCGATAATCCAATATTAAATTAAGAAATTATATTTATACCATTTAATATATAAAATTTTTTGACTTAAGATTTAGTTTCATACTTTTATTTCTGACTATCTCAAACTCTTTGATTCTACAATGTGCTAGTATTTGTTTTTGAGTAAGATGTAATATATCAACTCATGTGCATAATTCATTTGGTTTGTCACTTTATTTATAAGTGATTCTTAATTAAAAAAAAATTGTATATCAAACCTTAACGATTAAATCGATAACTAAAATGATAATGATCAATAATTGATAGATCTATAGCCGATAAACTAATATATTAATGATTCTATAAAGTCAATGAACTTCAAAATAGAATTGAACCTATTGATATGACGCTATCACTAGTTTGTTTTAAAAAAAATATTTTTATCAAAACATAGTGCAATGTGGGGCCTATTTAACAACTGGATCCTTATAATTAGCATTTGGTCACGTGGCTAAGTTTGGTAGGTAAACGGCCCAAATCAATTCATTGAATTTACTTTATAGGCATGCATGATTAATTAATTAATTAATTAAAGATTATTATGCTACTTTCTCTAGTCATTAATTATAACTTTATTTTATAGTACTATAGACCTACCAAGATAAAATTATGTTCACCTATAATAAAAGGACATGATAAATATACTAAGGTTATGCCACATTTTGCTACCTAGTGCTTATGCTATTTTTTCATTTCATCTCCTCTCAAATGTTTTGAATTGATTTTATAAGAAAACAAAATAAATAGTATATATTTATCTTATTGATGATGTTACATGTAGTTTATTTTTTAAAATGGTGATATCTAAACTAAACCAGTATAAACACACCTTAACTATTTTATCGCCAACATATGTATAAAGTAACTTTGTCACAAGACTTGCTCCCTTTGTCTTTTGTTTTCAAATAGCAACAAAATTGAAGGACAAAGAAACTATAATATTCCGAAATTGGAGATGGGAAAAGATAAGAAGACATATCCAAATGTATTAACTTCGACCTCTGTCCATCAAGATTTAGACAGATTGAAACAAATCACCTAGTGAACTTTACACAAACCTTGTTAACACTTGTTCATTGCAATAACAAATATAGAGATGAACTTTGGGAAAGTAGTCTAAGAAGGAAAAGAACATTACTCCATTCATCAAATATTCAGTGCTATAACAAAACAAAATTGCTGCATCATGGATAGAAGATGGCCAAAAAAAACAAAAACCCTTCTAACTATACACAAATAGCTTACTCTTCCACACTACCTTTCGCCTTCACGTGTACAAAATTTTATGAAACAATTCCTGACACTGAAAATAATGAAAGGAATACGCGTATGGAATGGCAGTGTGAAACATAGCACGCTAAAGAATTCTCTGTCTTCTGTTGTTGTCCTACCTTTTTTGACAACTATTGGTGCAATTGGCAGTAGCAATCTTGCCTGCAATCGAGGACTGCTTCATGGCAAAGGCGCCAGTATTCATTGTACGGAATAGACACCCATGGCAGTGTCGGAGGAAGACCAATCTTTGGAGCAGATGGAGTTCTATATAATGAGAAAGTAAACAGAAGTGAGAAAGCCAGCAAGATTAAGATATTGGTATGACAGAAGTCATTTTCCATAAAGAACACTTCCTGAGAAATGTTTTCCGGTGTTTGATTGATGATTGGAAAATATTTTCTAAGAAAAATATATTAAAGACTAATATTAATAATAATAATAATAATAAGTAGCAAGTAATATGAAGTAGGAAAAATGACTTCTGCCCATAAAGGAGAAAAGTCATTTCCCCTCTTTTGATGGGACCTCAAAGAACATTTTCTTGTAACTGAACACTAGAAAATGACTTTCTCGTGGAAAACATTTTTCTGAAAAAAGACTTCCGTCAAACCAAACATATCTCAAGAATTAGTTAAAAGGTGTAAGAGAAGATCTATTGAAGAAAAGTTGAAATACCTTTTCCCTGTCAGAACTCCATAAGCTGACAATGCAATAGAAGATCTAGATACATCAGAAAAAACATTTCTGTAGTGTGGCCAAACTACTTGTCCTGCAACATATTTTTGCGGAGTTAGCAAACACAATAAACACACTTCAAAAAAGAATAAACAAGAAGCAAAGATGTTATACAACCATGGGCAAGTAAGATGAAAGTATGATAAGCTGGGAACAGATAGAAGCTAGTTCTAGTTTCCAGCTCGACTCACTGACATGGTAAAATGGTGCAACAGTTATGTGAAAACTTGTCATGTATATTATTCTTTGTCGGTTCACTTCACTGGTGTCATTACAGTGGTAGTAGAAAATTTCTATTACTTGGAAAGGGGAAATGTGTAACTATGGGAGAAACAATAAACATCCTGTCAAATTTACACTAAAGAGCCCTTGCTCAATCAATTGTTGAAGAAAATGTTTGCTCCCCGAGTTGTAGATACCACTACATGAATGAGATACTATCAGAAAAAGGTGAGGATGTTGTGGAATTAACATTTAAAAGTTGGACTTGCAGTAAAAAGGATCACACCACGTAGAGGAGACCTCCCATCCAATAAAACAAACTCTAGAAGCAATAAATATGTTATCCTTCACCTCTTTGGTCACAAAATTTTAAGAATTAAATAGAAATGCTCAAGGACTTACTTAAGCTCAAAAAATTGCTGTGAAGAAATGAAACCGGAACTGCAGATCTACAGTGGTGGGGATCCTCAGATCCTGAAACAGTCTTATCAGCAGATTTAACCTCTGCTGAATTAGTGGCATTTCTCTGACACAAAACAATCTCAAACCATAATCCACTAGGAAATCGTTTCCTCCTCATGAACCAAAAGAAAATCTTAATATAAGGTGTGGCATGAATTATAGATATGCCAAACTGAATGGCTATGCAAACAAAGCTAATGGTTGTCTTCATAATGGTGAAGAAAATATAGAACAATGAAGTCGTTGGTAGCAGAAGTAAAAGTGGAGTAAATAGGAGAGACCCAACAACATGTTGTTCCACACTGTATGCATAGCTATCTAGTCTTTGACGAAGAGGATTCCACTTCCTACCCCTGCAATTCAAGGAGGCAAAATGTTAGTGGTTTTTTAAGCAACCACCACAACAGAAGCATATTGGTGACTAACAAAGACAAAAGAGATCTATAAAAAGGAGAGACCTGACACAACATGCTTTATACTGGTTTCGCAAGAAAATGATATAGTGACTTTGTGAAAATAGCTCAGTTAAGCAGTCCTTTCCAGTTAAAAACCAAGCAAAGTTATGGTGGATGTCCATGAAGGAGTTGTTTGACGAGCACAGTTTGGGAAAAACAACCATGGGAATAAAAATTGAAGAGACAAGTAAATATAATAGAAAGCATAGACTAAATAGGCCGTCAAAAATGAACATTTGTTCCATATAAGTTAAATAATGATTATAACCAGAACATAGACAGCGAGGTTAGGTATTTTTGGTTAGTCATCTTTCCTTTCAGCTGCTAAACTCCCCACGGTATCAGATGAATAACCAAATTAAAGTGTGAAGCTATTACACTCCCCTTTTGATAACCACACTCCTCTTCTATATTGTTAGACAATATTAACCTTGCGAAAATTCACGTCCCTCTTTTACCTCATTCCTCCTCAAGGAATGACCCTAACATAGATCACACATTATTTTCCCCATCTTGATCTTACATATCCCCCTTTTTCTGTTCCTTCTTTTCCTGCAGTTCCTGCTTTAGCAAATGGTGGTGTTTTCCGATCTGTTGTCCAGCAGAAAATAGTCCCTACGCCATGGTTAATATCCATAATTTTTTCCAGTCACCCCGGAAGTAAAATTATTGACTAATTAATTCCAGACAAAGGTAAAGATCCTTGTTTTTTAAGTTTAAAAGGGGAGAACTGGTTCAACTCACACTTCACTAAAAATGATGAAAGATTTATTTTTAGCTTTTAGGGCATTTGGATTGAATGTTCATAGGGAACACTTAGTGTTAAGTGATGAAGCTTCAATGTTTACCTCCTCTTTCCAATGTTATTAAGTAGCCTACAAGAATGAACCAAGTTCTGTTGTATGCCCAAAAGAAAAAGGACTATATATTTTTGGTCACCATGTCTAAACCACGTAGTGACCTCAAAAAGATAAAAGTTGATTAACCCTGGATTAATTGATCAATACCAGTCCACAAGATACTTTAGAGTGCAGATAGCATTATAGGGAAAGATACCTGAAAAGTCGCCATAAAGCATCTACTGCCTGTATTTGCCACGAATATAGCAGTGTAAGCAACCACTGAAGAGCAGAAACATGTGTAGTTGCTAGTGAAATTGTGTCGATGATCAGAGCAGCTGCTGCTGTCAGACCAAACAATGAACCAAATACAGCTACTACTTTTATGAGATGAATCAAGAAGAAACCCAATAACCACCATAGGGTAGACCAAATTTGAATAGCAATCAGGGAAATTGTTCCAAGAACTCCGGCTAGCTCAGTATTCAACTTGAATCCCGCTGGGTTTCCCATAAGCCACACACAACCAGTACGCAGAAGATAGTTAGTGGCATTTTCAGAAAAACTTGAAACCCACACGCAAGCTGCTCTAGCTCGAGACCACAATATGATGCCAAGAAAGTTCCCCAGAAGTAGATCAACTACAAGGCCTGCCCACATGGAATGTTTGTGAAATGCCGCTTTCTCAGCATACTCCACACAGGATTGAGACCTAAATACAAGTCCTCTTAGTGCAGAAATTAAAATCAGAAAGCATAGCAGAAAAAATAGTATACACATATCAATCAATTGCACCAGGTTCATTATATGAATCCTCTGCATTCATTTTGCTCTATCCAGAATACACAGAACACACATAGCAGGATGGTTCAGAAAAAAAGGTTATCAGAGAAAGTTTACCTGAGACCAAAATCTTTGAGAATAACCGGCCAATAGAGGAGCTGGCAGCATCGAATTTCCATATTTTTGCATGTATTGGAGAATACCTTCTCCAACGCAACATAGATATATGAGTGAGACACATGGATCAAGCAGGCATGGAAGAACTGAAGGATAACGTAGAAGATAGTAGAGAATGATGCAAGCAATATAGCAAGCAGTTGCCATGTCAAAATAGAAAACCTGGCAAGACATTGGATAGCTATTAGAAATAGCAGAGAAACCAATGAAGCAGCAGAAAATCAAAGCATGTCAAAGTTTAAAAGATGTTACATGCAAAAGAAATGGAAGGGAGCCCTGGATCTTTTGGCAGAATAATTTGCTTCTGTAAAGACTCTAGCTGCATTAGCAGTGTTGATAGATAGAATTACAGCATCCTGTTTTTCAGATAATTGAAAGCAAAGAGGTTTAGAATCAGTTAACAGTGCAGGTAAGATTAAACTTCATAATTGGTATACCAAGTCAAGATATGGCCGCTTCCTGTTAAGATCCTTAACCCATTCAGGCTTCTTGCAATGGTTTGTCACCTGCTCAGATGAACTCTTGAAACCCAATGAGTAATGGTGGCCACCAAACACAGGAATTCCGTAAAACACTACCTGAGTTTATTGTGAAGAAAAATAGAACAATAAGGAACAGCAAGACAAAGTCAAGTAAATCTAAGGATGTCGTATGGGTGATTATGACTTACATACGTGGACATCTAATTGGAATATGGTTTCTCCCATCCTATGTATATGATGAACTTTTGGTATTAGCTCTACTTTTCTGCTAACAGCTTGAGAATTATCACATACAATCTGTGCCCAAATATTATCCTTTAAAGAGAATGCCCTACTCTGCTCTAGTATTGCATCCAATTTGTGACATCCACATCTCCATCTTCCACGTTTCCCTTCAGGTGCATGTTGTTCAGCACACACACATGTCCTCTTACTAGTAGAGTTGACATGCTTTTTCCCTTTGCTTCTGACCATTAGCAACTGCCCATTGCTGCTGAAATCTGCTGCATAATAACCTAGCAGAGATAACTTGCTTTTATCTTGTAGAAACACAGGCATCTTTCTGTTTATGCCTTGAAGAACCCTCTAATAAAATGAGACAGAAATCATCATATAATAAATTAGACAAAAATACTAGTACAAGATAATTGCAACAAATTTGTAAAAGAATAAAAAACAGTTTTCATAAAATATATATATAGTGCACATGTAAAGAAATACAACATAGTTATCTGTACAAATGAATCAAATCCATGAACTAGCATGGGATAGTTGCAAAGTATAAGTAATAAGAATGTGATTTCCTATAATTCTGGACAAAACTATAATGGACGGAGGGTTATCACCCACAAAAGCCACTTACACAGTACATGTTTTTGTGGGTGTATAATTGATCCCAAACATCTCTAAATCCACGTTGACATATGTTCAATGATTATCATCCAGACTTCTCATATCAAATAAAAACCAGAAGAAACTTGCTCAGACCAACCATATTGATCCATTTGCTTGAGGTTTAGAAATTTTATCTCCTTAAATTAAATGCATTTACTTTAGTACCTAAGCTTTAAGTGTGTAAAGGGGAGAAAATGGTATTTTACTAAAAGCACCATACCAAAGAATGTTACCACATTTTCATTGGTTATTTCTTAGCATAAATGTGGCTTATATTTGGAACAAGGAGGAAGTTCCATGTTAACTACCCTCATTTTAACCGCATGTCCTCATACCATCTATTTATGCAGATTCCTCAAGTATAGCCAATAAAGATTCATTAGTCCCAAAGTTTCCTAATTTTTTAGCAATCAACGAAAAATCTAATTCATCACAAGTTATACTCTATAGATGCCAAACATTATCTCTTTTTCAAAATAAAAAGGCAAAATTTCATTGCCAAGTTCATCTCCATAAAATGGTGTCAAACAGTTAAATAAGAGAGGGAAGGAAGCTCAACCTTTACCCACTTCCCCTTTCCACACTTAAAAATATTAACCAGTTGACTATGTTTCATCTTTTTCATATTTGAAGATGATCACATCTCACCCTTTATTTCACTATTTTCATATTTGAAAATGATCCCAGGTCACCCTTTATTCCACCATTTTGACATTAACTAGCTCACCATTTTCACAACAAACTTTTAGAGTAAGGCAACATGCACTTTTTACAACAAACTTGAAAACACAACTTAGATACTCAATTCACATCACAACAAACTTGAAAAGATATACTTAGAAACTCAATTCACATCACAACAAACTTGAAAAAACACAAACTTGGATACTAAATTCTCATCAACCCAGATTGTGAAATTTGAACACCAACCCAGCTCATCAATGTTTCATCTTTTTTCATATTTTGAGATTAACCCAATTCACATTAAGGCATTTTTTTCAACTTTTCTCACAACAAACACTAAATTACATAAACCCAGATTGCAAAATTATGAATCTTTGAAGGGTTATTTAAGAAATTTTACCTCAAGATTCATATGGGTCGTCATAGAAAGAAGTGAAGATTCATCGCAAGCGAATGCAACAACAATGTCGAAAGAAGCATCAGATGAAGAGATAAACCAACCAAACAAGAAAGCATAGGAATGCAAATTAGTCAATTGATTTAAACAAGAAAGATGGGTTGGCCACCAAAGCCTGCACTTTCTATTGGTTCTTCTCATTTGTCTATTCATTTCTACTTTTGATTCAAAATTTTGACCATTTGGGTGTCTAAATCTTCCATTTTTGTGGCTTTTGGGTGGATTTTTTGCGAGTTAATTACAGATCCTTGTGGGATTTTGAAAGCTCTGCAAAGAGAAGAATTACAGATCGAAACATTGGAGGGGAGGGGAGTGACTGGGGAAGAGAGATTCGCTTTGGAAGTTGCGAGTAGTAGGGAAGTAAAGTGGAAGAATGTTTCTTTCTTGGTTATATCTCTGCTATTTTTCCCCCTTTTATTGGTTATATTTTGAGTGACTTTATATTTTACTAATTTAAATTGTATTTCACAAGTAGAATTTGTAAAATATGTTTAGTGAATAAGACTTGTAAATTATTATATTTTGAAAAAGAGATATTTAAATGCAAATTACATTTGACAATCATATATATAAGAGATATGATTGGTATCTCTTCTCTTATTTGAGAAATGTGATTTATAAGTTTGCATTAATTGCTATGTTAAGACACATTTGAGAACAAAGAATTACATTGTACACTTGGGATCACAAAGAAGTTTGGATTTTCTTTCGCATTAAAGCACTTAGTGAGTTTGAATATATTTGAATTATTAAGATTTAGAACAAAGTCTAATATTATTAAGAGGTATTTGTGTGACTTGTGAGGATAATATTCATCATCACTTTATCCACAATCATTAGTTGCTATCACTAACCACCTGTGTTATCACAACCACCATCATTACTAACCACCTCTCCTATCACAACTATAACTGTCACTGTCACCATCATTGTTAATCACTTTTTTACCGTTATCTACTACCAATCACCTATGTCATCACATTTACCACATTTGCTAACTACTATCTTCAGTTGCTACCATACTTACCTCCCCCATAATTACGATTATATTCATGGTCACCACCATCCCGTTTGTTAGGGTTTTGCCTCGATTTTTCTTATTATATTTGAGTTTTACTCTTTTCTAAAAGGAAAGTTAAAACATTACCATAATTGCTTTTACCTTTCGGTAAAGAAAAATATAATTTTCTTTCATATTTGATTATTCTTTCTTTGGAGGAAACATTTGGAACTTTATAGATTAAAGATCCTCTTCCCATACCAAGGACGTAAGAGTATCCACAATGTAGTTATTAAAGAGTTTTGTTTATAGGAGATATTCTCTGAACAATCACATTTATTGATCACATATATATTACACTATTACAAAACTATTCTTCAAAAATACAATATTTATTGATCAAACTTTAATTTAATAAAAAATAAAAATTGAACATAAGTTGTAGTGTACTAGTATTTAATATATTCTTCCCACATATTGCAAACAACCTTCTCACGTTGAACTTACATTTTTCAATTATACGATCGAGAAGATGAACCAACATTGTTACTTTTAGCCATTTCTTGGTTAATTTGGTTGGTAAGTCAAATATAATAAAAATTGTTGAATATAAATAGTAAGGTAGGAATTGATTTGAAAGTAATACTCCCTATGTCCATCTTTACTTGTCCATTATACTAAAAATAGTGGTCCAACAGTACTTGTCCACTTTGGAAAATCAAAACATAATTTACCCTTTTATGTTTGTTTCACCATTGCTATTAAATACAATCCAACATCTAATACATTTCTCAAAACATTAAATTTAATACTCCATCCGTCCATATTAGTTGATCATCTTACTAAAAATAGTTGTCCCATATTAGTTGTCCACGTTACTAAATCAAGAAAGCATTAATTATTTTTTTCCTATATTACTCTTGCAATTAATTCTTTTTTAAAAGTGTTCACATTTCTTTGTAAAATTCCCAATAAGTATTTTAAAGGGTGAATTAATAAAACTATCTTCTTATTTATAATTTCTTAATATGCTTGTAAAAAGGAAAGTGATCAACTAATGTGGAACAAGAGGAGTATGCTCTTATTATTTATTGTTTCTTAGGGTGTGTGTCAGACTAATAATGAACAACTATTGTTGGATAAAGAGAGTAATAAACTTTATGTTGGTGATAATAATCATTATATGTGATATAAATGATTCTAAAAGTAATGATATGAATTATACATTTTATTTACATATGAAATAAATTGTTAGTTAATATAAATGTATGATTGTCTTTACAAAATATACACTTGTTGGATAATTGTTATATTTAAAAAATCTCAAATCATGATTTTAGGAAAATCTAAAATTTCATCTCATGATATGACAACATCGTGAGATCGTATGTCTAAACACTGATTTCATCTCGCCATATGAAATCACATGCCCAAACACCTATTTATAATATTTGACTATGCATAGTTTATCTTCAACTAATAAAATTACATGTCTTGGATCTCTTTATATAAGAAATACGTGATATTTAAAGTACTTCCATAATGTTATCATTTTCAAATATAGAGTAAAAGTATAAATTAGACATAGTAATTTGATTATTGAGTAGTTTAGCACGTTCAAAATGAAAATTCACAATTTTAAGGGATTAAAAAGTATACAAGTCATCTCTCTCATGCCAACAGCGTATGTTAGCTAAACCTAAGCTAGTGGTGTCACCATGGCAAGAGGACGGGGAAGAGGAAAGGGAAGACCAAGACGGTAAACTATTCTCACTTTGGGTAGCGCTAATGAGGCAAGACTAGAACCAGAGAGGAAGAAGAAAGTAACCCCTGCTGCCACACATGCTCGAGGAACCCTAACTGAGCCCACTCCGATCTATGCAACTAATGGGGTCCAACAACTCCACTTGAGTACGAGAGCTACTACTAGCAAGACAGAACCAGTAATTGCGACTGTGCAACAGAAAGGCGAGGTGAGTACCAATGATATAGTAACTGGGGCACCTCTCATTACAACCACAAAGAAAGGTAAAGCTCCGATTGAATCATGGGCTAATCTTTTTGCTAAAAATAGATCGGTTACAAATGGTATGGCTCTATCTTAAATCCCACCTCAAGTAATTGATGGAAAATCAGTCATACATTTAGATAAAACAGAGGTGGATAGGGAAATTGCAAAGTGGAAGTGTGCTCTGATAATGCATGTCCTTGGTGAGTCTCCAGGATACAATACCATGCATAAATATATTAGCCAGACCTGGACAGAGGTAGTGGCGCTTGAAATATTCATGCATGAGGAGGGGTATTTCATAGTGCGGTTCCAATCTGTGGAAGATATGCAAGCTATCATATTTTTCTGGTCGTATTCTATAAATAATAAACCCCTAATTTTAAAGAACTGGACAAAGGATTTTAATGTTGATCAGGAATTCCCCACAAAAATCCCTATATGGGTTAAATTTCCCAACCTACCCATGAACTGCTGGGATTCTGATTCACTAAGCAGGATTGCAAGTGCCATTGGAATTCCAATGTTTGCAGATGAGTGCACGACTAAGCAGATGAGAATTTCTTTTGCTAGAATGTTGGTTGAGGTGGATATTACTAAGCCACTACCTGATAAAATCAATGCCATTGATCCAACTGGGAAAACAATAGTGCAAGGAGTGAAATATGACTGGAAGCCTATTTTTTGCCAGAAATGCCAAATAGTAGGTCATGAATGCCTTCATGAGCAGTCTATGAGACGCAGAAGAGCCTTGAAAAAGGTAGTGCAGAAGTGGATCTCAAAGGAGGTAGGGAAGCCAATTAATAAGCTTGTCATGAGTGCAGGGCCTACCTTTGCATCAACAAAGGATGGAACTGTGTGCAATTGTGACAGAGCTCGAAATCATCAATAGTTTGAAGGCAATTGGGGAAGACAAAGCCCCTGGTATTTATGGCTACAACGTGGTTTTTTTTTAGAAAGCTTGGAACATTATTAAAGATGATGTTACTGGTGCTGTACAACATTTCTTTATCACAAGAAAGATATATCGGAACATAAATTGTACTGCAGTTACTCTTGTGCCTAAAGTTTCCAATCCAATGAACATCAAAGAGTACATACCAATAGCCTGCTGCACTGTAATGTATAAAGTTATTGGGAAAATCTTGGCTACTAGATTACAAAAGGTTGTCTTTACCATAATCAATCCCACTCAGGCAGGTTTTGTTCCTGGTCGAAGAATTGGAGATAATATCATCATGGCACATGAGCTTGTAAGGTCTTATACTAGGAAACATGTATCACCTAGGTGCATGATCAAAATTGATTTACAAAATATGATAGTGTGGAATGGATATATCTGGAGCAGGTGATGCAGGAGTTGAATTTTTCCAATCAATTCATCTCTTAGATTATGGAATGTGTGAAAACTATTCGTTACTCCATACTTGTTAATGGGAACCAACAAAACCATTTCCACCAGCAAAGGGTTTAAGACAGGGCGACCCAATGTCACCATTCCTTTTTGCGATTGCTATGGAGTATCTCAGTAGATGTCTCACCACAATTGTAGGAGTAAAGTAGTTTAAATTCCATTCGAGATGTGCTAAACTCCAAATCACTCATCTATGCTTTGCTGATGATCTACTCATGTTTTCTTGAGGTGATAGCTCTTTTGTCCAGGCTATGATGGAATGTTTTCGACTATTCTCAGGTGCTTTAAGTCTGCAAGCAAACATAGGGAAAAACTGCATATATTTTGGAGAGGTAACTACACAAGAAAAGGAAATAGTAGTGGCTTCACCTATGGAGATCTCCCATTCAAATACCTCGGAGTAACTTTGTCCACCAAGAAGATCTCTTTAATTCAATGGTACCCGCTGATCACAAAGATGATAGCTAGGATTTCCTCTTGGACTTCAAAGAAACTCTTATATGCGGGCAGAACACAACTTGTCCAATATGTGCTATTTAGCATCCAAGCATACTGGGCTCAACTATTTGTACTCCCCGCTAAGGTAATAAAATTAATTGATAGCTATTGTAGAAGTTACCTATGGTCTGCAAGTAATAGTATCACCAAAAATGCACTGGTAACATGGAATAAAGTTTGCTCTCCTCTATGTTTTGATGGACTAAACTTGACTAATGTGAATGTATGGAATAGAGCAGCTATTGCTAAAACTCATTGGGCACTGGCCAAAAAAGAGGACAAGGTCTGGATAAGGTGGGTTCATAGCTATTATATAAAAGGGCTACAACTTGAGACAATGAGGGTACCTACACAAGCGTGTTGGATGATACGGAAGATAATTGAAGCTAAAACTACTTTTGACCAATTCTAGGTGGATAAATCAAGCAGGCGCAGTCTAACAAGGCAACTCTACATGCACTTGCCGAACCCAAAACCTAGAGTAATATGGAGGAACTTCATGTACAAAAATGCAGCTAGGCCAAGAACAAGATTTATATTGTGGTTGCAAGTGCATAATAAGCTATTGACTACAGATAGACTTATCAAGTGGGGGAAATATGTGTCTCTAATATGCCCCCTATGCACTTTGCACAACGAGTCTAGGGATTATATTTTCACTTCTTGTGTTTATGAGGTAGGAATCTGGAGAATAGTGTAGCGGTGGATCCAAGCCAAGCCAATTCAATCCCTGCCATGTGTCCAACATCTTACTGAAGTGCTAAGGTGTGTGAAAGGAAAGACACAAGCAACTCAAGTTTTCAAAATGGTTTACACAAAGTTCGTACACTGTTTGTGGATAGAGAGAAATATGCGAATCTTTGAGAAAAAGAGTAGAGAGTCAAATGCCATTGCTAAAGAGATAACTTTTGTTTGTAGTGTTCAAGCCCCACCCAAGATTAGTGCTCTCATGTCTACTTTCAGATTTAGTTGTGACTAAGTAGGAGCTCTTTGATGTATTGGATAGCTAGCTGTGTGTAGTCAGCTATGGAGATTATATTGTAACCGCTTTACATTGGTGATTAATGAAACCGTTAGTTATAAAAAAAAAGTATACAAATTAATTTGTATTAAGGGTGTGTTTGGTAGGGGGGTAAACATTTTCTAGAAAATATTTTTCAATTTTTCCATGTTTGATTGGTTTAAATATTTTCCAAATCAATTCATTTTTCTCAAATTTAAGAAAAATGATTTATCTTCCAAAATTAAGGAAAACATTTTCCAACCAAATAAAAAATTATTTTTTAAAAATATTTCAAATTTTAAGATTTTTTTTACCTCACCCAACCCCTACCACCCCTACTCCCTACCCCCAAAAAATTGCTTTTGAAAAATATTTCAAATTAAATTTTTTTTACGCCACCCCCCTCCCCCACAAGGCCACATCGTCAAAATTATTTTTGGGAAATTTTCAAATTTAAAATTCTTTCATTTTTTACGCCACCCCCACCCTGGCCATCCTTGGCAGTTTTTTTTTTAAATTGTTTCTGGAGAATATTCCAAATTTAAAAGAAATTTCATTCTTACGCCACCCCCTGCCCCTACCCTTTCCCTTGCCACCTCACCCAAGCCATTCCTGTCAATTTTTTTTTATTTTTTATGCCACCCCAACCCCCTACCCCCCACCAAGCCACCCACATCAATTTTTTTTTAAAAAAATTGTTTTTGAAAAATAATTCAAATTTTACAAAAATTCATTTTATGCCACCCCGCCCACTACTCCCACCCCCGCCGCAACACCATCAATTTTTTTTTAAAAAATATTTTTGAAATTTTTTTCCTGGGTCAAATCTCAGAGTCGGATTTTGAAACGGTCATTGGGGTCTTGTCCTAGTTTGGGTGTCGGGGTCGGATCCTAGATCAATTATCAAGGTTGATATTCGGATCAGAAATTATTTTTCTAAAGAGTATTTTTTAGTCTCAAGCCAAAAATAAAAGATATTTTCTGAAAAATATTTTTCATTCACCAACCAAACATTAAAATGTATTTTTCAGAATTTTTTTTAAGCAATAACCAAACATGAAAAAATAAGTTAGAAATCTACTTGTTTTTCTAGGAAAACATTTTCCTTCGTACCAAACACACCCTAAAAGTAAAATATCCCTAACCAGAAATATAAGGATCAAAATTATAATATATTGATATTAGAAGGACTAAACGTACTAATAATACTAAACTTACTAAAATTTCGATTTTTTCCTCTTCTTCACATTAATATTAGTGGTTTTTTTAATTTCTCCTCTCCTCCCTTTTGCTCCGCCGCCGTATCTCCTCCACCGCCGTAAGCGTCGCCGCTCTATTTCTTCCGCCGCCGTAAGCTCCATCGCTGTATTTCACTGAGGTAAAGTTTGTGCTTCGTTTTGATAAAATCAACCTAATTAGGTACCTTATATTTTGATAAATTGGAAATTTTTGATGCAGTGGGTGTGAAGAAAAAGCTTCAGTTGATAAGTTTCTGTTTTTTGTGAAACAAGAATATAGTAATTAATGGCGCATAGGTTGCTTAGAGATGCAGAAGCAGATGGATGGGAGCGATCTGATTTTCCGATTATATGTGAGTCTTGTCTCGGGGATAGTCCTTATGTGCGAATGGTAATATTTTGAACTTCTCTTCTTTGATTTTTCTATTATTTTGTGAATAATTTCATGATTTGGTGTTCATTTTAGTTTTCATTTGTGAATAGAATTAGGGTTTGTTTTTTATGTTTATGGTGTTTTTGAACTAGAATTGAGGGGTTGTGTGTTTATGGAATTTAGGAACTGATTTTGTGCCTAATTTTCTCCTAATTGATTGTGCCTTTTCCATTCAAATTAGTTAATTTTGGTTTAAAAAGATCACACCTTTTTCTTATTTGAATCTCCCCTCCTATGCATAGGAATGTGTTGACGGTATTTATACCAACAAATTAAACGAAACAGCATGCTAGCAGAGAGAATGCAAGCATGAAATTGGACATAATTTGAGACCTTTTGGTCTTTGCTATGTTCTCATTAACCACCTTTAGCAAGGTGGTTAAAAGATTAAAGAGAAAAAGCCTCACTTTGGTTAACACATTCTAATGTTTGAAAAAGAAGTTGATGAAGTTATTCTTAATACCACAGAGAAATTATACTTCAACAGTAGGTGGATAGTGGTATGCCTTTTTACCCTTCTCCACGTAAATACTAGACTTGTCCACAACTCAGATTCTAACTTGTTACGTGCACCCACCATACATCATACGTACCAACTTGCGGAAGTCATTTGTCTTAACTTTAGGTGAATATAATCAGAGCGTTCCAGGATTTAAACCAAATGGGTTCAATCTTTATGCCTCATCACTGAACTATAGCACTTCTGCAATTATTATGGGTTTAGAACTTAATATTTGCTGAGCCGTTTAAAAATTGAATTCGTTGAGTCTATGTTGTACATTGGCATGACAGCCCCTGTATGTAGCACTCTTTCATTGATAATATCCAAAAGCTTGTTTCTGTATAGTGGGGTTGGCATATCAGGAATCAGGAAAGTAGATAAATCATCTGTTTCTCAGCAATCAGGATTTGCATTACTTGGTAAAAACTATAATAAACAGGGTCACTTTATTCAGTTAGGAACTAAAAGGTGTAGTTGTGTTTTTCTAAGGAATCAAACATCAAAGGTTAGAGCGCCATTCTTTTATATCTGATACGCCTCACGCCCTCAGCTTCTTACTGAAGTAATTATGATGTGTGATTGATCTGGCTGCTCATATTTAATGAAGATAACAAGTCAAGTATTTTCTTTGAGTCATAGGGAAAGAATAAGTTGTCCTTTCTTAATAAAGGAAAAGGCTGTTAGCCTATTAGGCTTATTACTCTCTTTCTAGTCCTTGTTTGCTGATTATTGGTTAGGTTATACACTTGCTTGCATCACGTTCTTATCAAAATAGATTCTACATTCATTTCACATGTTGTTAACTGATGACAGCTCCCCTTAATACATAGCTGTTTCCTACTTGATTGCTTCTACTGGCCACTCCTATTGTCAAAATGTCAGTTTTCTTTGTACAAGGCATAGAGATTGATCTGAGTTTTATGACGTGGTCAAGTTACATTTACTTTTCCATGCTCAAGTATTGAACCTTTTGATCTTGTCATTGTTCCTTTCAGACGAAAGCAGATTATGACAAGGAGTGCAAGATATGCACACGACCCTTCACAGTGTTCAGATGGAGACCTGGTCGGGATGCAAGATACAAAAAATCTGAGATCTGTCAGACCTGCAGCAAGTTGAAGAATGTTTGTCAAGTTTGTCTTTTGGATCTTGAGTATGGTTTGCCAGTTCAGGTCCGAGACACTGCTCTCAGTATCAATTCTAATGATGCAATTCCCAAGAGTGACGTTAATAGAGAATATTTCGCAGAGGAGCATGACCGCAGGGTATGTGAAGTTTCAACTTGAAGTTTGTTAATACTTATTATAACATGCCTTTGTGCTCCACCTGCATATTCACAGTTACATGCATAAAAAGGTCATCCCCCACCCCCACGCCCACGCCCACCCCACACAAATTTAGAATAATACTCATCTATTACTGAGGGTATGTGCTTGTTACCATGAACAATTTTTACTTGCAACTTTCAGAGTGCAAATGTGGATTAGCTTATACGAAAAGTTACTAAATCTTTGTGCCGAAACTTTCTTTTAGCCCAAAATTGATTGGGCTGTATAATTATTGGGTTTCCCTCCTTCCTCACCTCAGAGGGAGGAGTACATAAGGAATGAGAAGGACATATATATATAATATGTAGAACCTTTATAGATAGTAAACATAAAAAATTAGCTTCAGACAAAACTGTTCTATTATAATCACTTTGCTTTTCTATATTCTCCTGTTGACTTATGCCTTCTTTCTGAACAGGCAAGAGCAGGGATTGATTATGAATCTTCATATGGAAAAGTCCGTGCAAATGACACTATTTTGAAGCTCCAAAGAACAACTCCATACTACAAGAGAAATCGGGCACATGTTTGCAGTTTCTATATACGTGGTCAATGCACAAGAGGCTTGGAGTGCCCTTATAGGCACGAAATGCCAGAGACTGGGGAGTTGTCACAGCAAAACATTAAGGACCGTTACTATGGGTATGTGCAACTGAATCTTTATCCTGTTAATTTGAATGGTTTTTGTTTTCTTAAATCTCATATGATCATTTTGACATTTAATCTCCTGATGTCAAACTTTCAATATCTCCAGGCTGTTTATAGCATATTTCTTATTGCTTGCTCATACTTTAGTTTGATAATTTATGCTGTATAAATAATTTTTGAAATTGAAAAATAATTTTTTTTCGTAAATCTTGTCCAATACAATCTAATGATTCATTAATCTAAAATCTAATTATAAGTGACCAATAATAAGTAGTAGTAACAATTAAGGTTCTATTTCAACATGGAACAAAAGAGCCAACATACAGGATAGTTAGAAAGAGGTTTGATGCTTGGCTTGGTCGGGAGGTGCAGGATAAGAATCTGTCATCCAGTCAAATGCCCTGGTCCCTGGATCACCAGGAGAAGATGGAACCTAGCTCAGCAACAGGCAACATCAGCTGACTAATAGTGATCCTGTATTTTTTCTTGCTCAAATTTTGCCTACTTTAAAACCTGTGGACATCAAAAAAGTTGCTTGATCACACATGTGGTTAGGGACTATGTTGCCTGGACTCTGATAATGCGTAGCTGAACTTGTGTCTGCACCTCAATAAAGACTCGAGGCTGAGCCACATGATCACAATAGCTATCTCTGCATGTAAACGACCATTCACCTTTTTTTCCTGAGAAGATATTTGATAATCAAAGATCACAGACATTTATGATTTAACCTTAATTTGCTTGCCTACTAGCCAAATCCTTGCATCAGTGTTAATGATCTTTTAATTTCCTTGTTTCCTAAGTTCTTCAACGTGATCACAATAACTGTCTCTGCATGTAAACGCCCATTGACATTGTTTCTCTGAGAAGATATTTGATAGTCAAAGATCACAGACATTGCCTAATAGTTTTATCCTTTCATCAGTGTTAGTGATCTTTTAATTTCCTTGTTTCCTAAATATGAAACCTTTGGAAAATCAATCACCTCTAGAGACATGGATGTCTGGCATCCCTTAACGGGTCTAGGTGATTTAGGACAAGTACAGGTGATAAGGTGGGACTAGTGATGTCATCGTAACTGCATGGTTCTGTTTTCTGGATTATAAGTTTATTAGACAATGCTGGAGCAATCATTTTTCTCATACTCCAAGAAGCTACTGTACCACTTATAGTTTGAAATGTCTACCCTCGCTGTGGCTAGATTAGTGACATCTTGTTGCATGTCCTCTTTCCTGAATGTTAATTATCCTAATGATCTTCATTAACTTAAAAAAGCTAAATTACTATCTTGTTCATATTTTTGGCTCAAGAAGTGTTGTCATTGTGTTACCTGCAATGCTTGCAGAGTTAATGATCCTGTGGCGATGAAGCTACTTAATAAGGCAGGTGAAATGCCTTCATTGGAGCCCCCTGATGACGAGAGCATTAGAACCCTCTATGTGGGTGGTGTTGATGCAAGAATCAGTGAGCAGGACCTAAGGGACCAGTTTTACGCACATGGAGAAATCGAGTCCATTAAAATGGTGTTGCAGCGTGGTTGTGCTTTTGTAACCTACACTACAAGAGAAGGTGCAGTGAAGGCGGCTGAGGAACTAGCGAACAAGCTAGTGATAAAGGGCTTGAGACTGAAGCTGCTCTGGGGGAGACCACAAGCTCCTAAACCAGACACCGAACTGTCTGATGAAGCAAGGCAGCAGGCTGCAGTGACTCACAGTGGATTGTTGCCCAGAGCTGTCATATCACAACAACAGAACCAGCTTCCTCCACCCCCAGGCACTCAGGAACAACCCCCACAACCGATGCCATACTTCAACATTCCGCCAATGCTTCAGCAGGAAAGAGCATATTATCCGTCAATGGATCCTCAAAGGATGGGTGCCGTAGTTTCATCTCAGGATGGGGCTTCTAGTTCAGCTGCAGGGTCAGGGCCTGAAAACAAGATTGGTTCCGAGAAACACCCACAAGGACAACACTATGCATATCCACCGGTGCCTCCACCTCAAGGTCAATTTTACCCACCTTACTATCCACCACCACCCTATGGGTATATGCCACCACCACCGCCTCCACATTATCAGCAGTATCCCCCGCCTTATCAAGCTGCCAGACCACCTCCCCCACCTCTTACCGGTGAGCAAGCTGCTTATCAGCAGAAGCCTCAACCAGCAGGAGCTGCAGCACAACAACCTTAATTTTGAGTGTTTTGTCTAAGCTGCTTTGATCAAGAAGAACTTATGTAAACTAGTGTTTCATATTTTCGTTACTGCAAAAAAAATTTGTCACTGCTTGAGCCATTTGAATTAAGTAATTTGATTCTGTTGACAATGCAATTTTTTTTTAATCATATTAGTAATTATTAGGTGCCTCTATTGCAGCCATCAGAAGAGAGGGTCTATCAGAAACCACCTCTCTACCTTTAACGGTAGGGGTATGGTTTGTGTATACACTACCCTCTCCAAATCCTGTTCGTGGGATTATACTGTGTATGTTGTTGTATTAAATGATTATGCTAGAACATGAAATCTTTCAATCTTGGTCCTATTACAATATATATCATAATTTTGATCCCTATTGATTGACAACAAGCAAAAATGGTTAAAAAAGCAAGTCACGAGGCTACTAAAGTGAACCAACATACCATAACCTGCTAAATATCAAAAACACTTCATGGCTCACACACACTCCAAGTTTTACCAACTTCCAAGAAAATACAGAAGCTAATAACAGAAGATAACAAACTACTCGAATTTTCCTGCAAACTGATAAATTATATAAGTATGGTTCACGAGAAGTTTAGCATAGTGTACTTGGTTTTAAATATCGATAGAGCCAAATAAAAAATATTAGGTAGTTTTCTCTCATCTATCCAAGACTCAGTGGACAAAGTTATTCAGTACATAGTCGAAGTGTCTTATGAACCCCATATTAAGTATTCAATGAACTAATTGAGATGCGCGCATCTGAATTCTATTGTTTATAAGAAAAGAAAAAGAAACAATGGTTCACAAGAAGTTTGAATAGATTATTAGATTGAATGATCTTCCTAGCTACCACTTGTTTATGAAGACAATTTTTTTAAATAATAAAAGTAGTTATTTTGAAGATAAGAGCTTTGTTTTCTTTTGAATGTTATATGGTTTATGTAAGTTTTTATCTGTTAGGTCTTCAAAAACATTGCAGACCTCTAAAATCTTATTGGGAACATGTGAGCTAGTGATCAACACATGTGAAGTTTCTTCTACTTTCATTTTCATATTCTGGATTTTCACATGGATTCTTGGCTGTTTTCCCTATGTAAATTGACCACCAATTTCTTTTGCTTTGTTTTCTTGTATATACACTCTAAATATTTTTTACATTATCAAGATAGTTCAACTTTTTATATCATTTTTACTAGGTTACTAATTACTAAGTTTTTATCGTAAAACTCTACTCGTACAATAAATACATAAATGGTGCTGAATTTGATCCAATACAATAAACTCACAAAACTGTTTTTAAAATATATTTGGTATATATAATCCACTGAACTAATTAATCTCGATTCGCTTTATTCAACACAATAATAAACTAACAAAACAATATGATATACGAAACTCATTGATCGATCAAATTAATTAGGATTCCTGAATTCATGCGACAGAAGCTTACTAGGACATTTTATTGTTTCCTATCAAAGAATACTCATATCCAAAATTGAAATTGAAATTTTTGTTAAAAATGAAAAAGTCTTTATCGTCCCACCACAACCCATAGCGGTATATATTATATATAATCATGTTGCTATCAAAGAACATTGAGAAATACCCATAGAATTCTACTCACTTTTTGAGTTTCCAACTGCCTATAAATACCTCATCTATCTAATATTCCCAACCAACATAAACCATCAAACATCATTTCTCTCTTTTGTTCAATATAATATATCAAGAAAAAAACAAAATGGAGAAGAAACTTAGCCTAGTGCTATTACTCCCTCTTCTAATAATGCTTCTTCTTGTTGGAACCCATGTAAGCTATCACCACACACACTCTTCATAATTACAATCGAACTCAAATTTAGAGTCAGTGAATTTTGTACATTATAAAGTAATTTATATATTTCGAAATAATAAGTTTAGTTGAACTAATATAGACCTTTCTTTTAATTGTTTCTTACAACAATTTTTTTAAAATTTTTTTTATGTCAGGCAACAATAATAATAGAGTCTCCAGCACCTCAGCCACAACCTCCTAACACTTTACCAATGGTAAGTCTTGTTTGAATTATCACTTTTTTTGTCCTTTTTTTTTTTTGGTTATGAAATTTGCCAATTCTTACTTATAAAATTGTTTTTATTTTTCTGCAGAATGGTACTACTCCTGGTAGTCTCCATCCTCAAGGTAATTAAAAATGAATTGTATTCTAGTAAGGGTGATCAGTTAAATATCTTTCGTAAAAAAATATAATGTAATTTATAATGTATGTACATCAATTCTTGAACTCCCCTTAAACATCCTTATATTTATTATTATGTATGATTCAAATTATGATCTCTTGGCTACTGAACTCATAGGATAGAGTTACAGTAGTCGAAGGGTGGTCAGTTGAATATTCTTTGCGAAATTTCTGTCTTCGCCGTTGAATTTATTTATGTGAACTTAATTTTTTTATTATTTATTTTTTGCAGATTGTTTACCAAAGTGCACATATAGATGCTCAAATACACAATACAGGAAGCCATGTATGTTCTTTTGCCAAAAATGTTGTGCAAAGTGTCTTTGTGTTCCTGCTGGGACTTATGGGAACAAACAATTTTGCCCTTGTTACAATAATTGGAAGACCAAGAGAGGAGGCCCAAAATGCCCTTAAAATCATATGCACTGACGGTGAAAAGAATTTTTATGTTATGAGTTTACTTAATTAATCTGTTTTAGGATGATGTTTGTATTATTTTTAAGTTACAAGTTCCACTTATTATAGACTATCTCATGTAATTATGTTTTAAGTGATTGAATAGAATAAAATTATTTTCTTTTATCATTATATAAAAGTGTTTTTTTGGCTAGTATTTGTTTTGGCCATACTCTACCTACTTAGGTAGATAATTGCTAAAATATAACTCAATGTTTATGTTGGCAACCAAGTAAAGTTCATTCTTCTAATATCATGGTCCATACCCTATTTCATCTTCAAACTAAGACCACTCGATCAATTTTATCCACCTAATAATTGAGATAAAAATTGCTAATTCGATTTTTTAATAAACTAATTAGTTCTGTAACTTGTTCATAATTCAATAGTTAATAAGTAAAAGTTAAAAGGGAGAATATCGCTTTAATAATTTTGATTCCCAATATAAAACCCCCTATGATCGAAATTATCAATCGATCAACATTAGGCTAAGCTTCTAATAATAAACCAACCTTCTAGAATGAAAATATAGACCACTTTTCATTCACGTGCATTGTTTGGTTAAAGTCCTTTGAGGACCACAACTTTTTATAAGTTGTAATTATACAAAGTCAATTAACTACTAGTAATAATCTCTTTAGGCTGCCCCCCCACCCTTCACCCCCCAAAAAATAATAATAATTTAAATACACAATTTATTTTATCATATTCTCTAAAATTATTTAAAAAAATTATAAAAATTTCTACTTTTTCATATTCTTGGAATCAGGATAGGTGTGTCTTGTATCAACAAAGGTAATGTATGGAAACGCTAAGTGATGTATTGTGATAGGTGTATTGTATCAACAAAAGTAATGTATCGGAATATGATGTATCAGATGTTGAGTAATATATCTGAAATCGAAACGCGATGTATCCGGACGTTGAATGATATATCCAAAATCCTTAAATTTTAAGAGATTTTTGTAATTTGGAACAGAGTAGGTATATGATGTAATTAACTCTTAACACTGTGGGTTTTGTGTAAAATATACAAAATAAAATAAAATCAAATCTACTTCTACTTTATAAAAATGACAAAGGTATTTATATTTGTTGTATTTCATCTTATGTGATGTAGCTTAATTATATATTTGACCAATTTTTTTTTTTGTAAAACTCCTGAGCTATCAAAGGATGTTAATAAACAAAAAAATAAATAAATAGCATCACTGAAAGAATATATTGCTTCCAAACACTGATACTACACTTTATTTATAAACAAATTTTAATTTGTAAGAATTAAACAAAACTTTCTTTTCATGAAGTCAAAAGATCAATAAACTAAACTTTATTTATCAATCTTGAATATTCTAGATACATTCTAGAATATTCATTTCTTATTTCCTTTTATATTTAATTATATATTTTAATTGGATTGAACATTTTGATGCATTCCCTAATGAACAAGAAAGTTGAATTGACTAATTGATTATGAGCATAATTGAATTGACTTAATGGAAGGAAGAAGATTCATAATGATATCTTTATCACCTTTTTATTTATTTATTAATGAAGGGTGATATATATAGTATAAGTTTTACCTCTCTTTTAGCCTTAAACATGTGGATATTGGAAAATATTCATAACTAATATAATACAAACTATTATTAATATGATACATCAATAACATTTGATGAGTTTAGAGAAGCCTTTTACAACACCAAAAGGTCTCCAAATACACATATATTCATCAAAAGAAACAAAGAGATACATGCACGCCTGATTTTTAGAGATTTTTCGACTATAAAAAAACGATATATCAAACCATAATAATATACTCAATCTTAATCTTTATTCTTCTTCTTTTGAGATGACTTTGAGAGCCTTATTGTTGTCGTTGTTGATCCTTAGAAGATTTCACATAGATCACAATAATATGTACTTATCTCAAAATTAATATATGATCAAGATCTTCTTATTGAAATCAGAAGTCTTGATTTTGATCGTAATCTTGATTTTCCTTGTGCTTTGTAATGGGAGCCAAGGCAAAAGAGGAATTGACTTTAAGGATGTTATTATTGTTGTTGGTGCTACTAATGAATTTATTATATGATTTCGAATCATCTAAAATTTCATTATCACTATTCTTTTTGGTTTTGATTAAAAGAGAGTTTTGTTGAGAAGTGTTGATGTTTTTGTTTGTTTTTTTGGAGAGGATAAAGGAGATCTGTTGGGAAGAAATTGTATTGAAGGCCAGCCATGAAAAGTGTTAAAATCACTTGGTTTTTCTTGATGTTTTTGTTTTGTTTTGTTTTAAAGAATTGGATGGGTTGTGCACTTATTTATAGGCACAAAAAAATTTGGGATTTTTGTAATTGGCTATTGGTTGGTGTGAAGGATCCAAATAATAATAAATAGAAGAAAGAAATAAAAGAAAAAGAGAAGAGAAAATCAAACAAATTAATTTTAAGTCACTATTATATTATATATAAAAAATACAAACATTGCTTAATCATGGTTCGCGTCAAAAGTATAAATACACAACCATTATTTAAATATGTTTAGTGTAAATATCTTATGTGAGTAAATTTTGATGAGTGATCGGGAGCAAGGGGTCCTTAGTCTTTGATTTGAGAATTAAGGTTAAAGTGATAATTTAACAAAATATACTATTGATAAAAAATTAAATAAAATATGCTCGACTAAAGCAATTGAACTATTTTATAACAGTTAGTAAGAGGTAAAAGTATTAAATGAGCGAGTTGAATTGATATTGTCACTGAAAGTTAACAAGTATTTCATAGAATAGTCCAAGTGTGTACCTAGATTATTCGAATAATTAGTCCACATACTAATTAATATTAGGGAAAAACAAGTACTCCATAATTTTTAATTGGCTCTAGTTGTGACACTTGTCCAAGTGAAAAACCATTGCTTCTGGATAGTTGGCTAGAAGGCTGGCATGATTTTGACTAGTATCTATTTCTTTACCAAATTAAATTTGTCACCAAACATTTTTATTTAATTGTGTATACTGTATGATATTCTAGCATTTTGTAGTACATGTTATACTTACTAAACTAAATTAACAAGTCACTAGAGGGATGTTAAACGCCTTTTGTCCATGTCACAACTTATTTTACGATATATAATAACAATAATTATTGAGAAATATGACGAATGCAATCTTTCTAGCTATTACAATAATAATATGAATCAATTACGATATTTAGTTAATTTATCGCTAAATATTTCGTAGCTAACATGATACTTGACTAGATACTAATACAACCATCAAATACCTTATTCATGGTACTTTGCTCCAATATTGTTCAGGCTCTCAAAAAAAATGATGTTGCATCTGTAACAAATCTGAATTGCTCATAACTGAAACGCGATTATAGCTTTTTAAAATAGTACTTGCAACGCCCAAACTATTGAATTATAATGGAAATAATAAGTAACTAATGATATTGACAAGAATGAGAAGTTTAGACTCTAGAAGAAGAAGAAAGGGCAACAATTTTTCTTCGATATGCATAAAATCCTGAATCACATACAACTATCCTTTTTTGATGAAACTGTTCTCACACCCACTACTCAATCCAAATTCCAAATTAATCCGACCCTATTGCTCATTCTCAATCCAACAACTCTTGTCAGCCCAACAACTAGTTGTGTAACTTTTGTATCCATATTAGGCTGGAGTTGGTTCATAACAACATCTGTTTCAAATCTTCAAAAAAATGAATAAGTTTAGGAGGATACAACACGCACGCATTCTATGGCATTCTTTTGACACTCACTACTTCAAATCATATACAAAAATGAATGTTAAGGGCTCCTGCATTTGAAGACAGACTAATATTTAAGAAAGACCTACTTTCAAATGTCACAATTGTTTTTTCTCGTTTTTACACAAGACTAGAATAGATGATCCACTTTCAATTACTACCAACTAAACTACTACAATGAACTAACTATAAAACAATGATAATTTACTAGTAATAATGTCCAAGATTGACAAGAGCTATCAATGTAAAGCTAAAGCTTGAACCTAAGCCAACACGAATGTAGAGACTTCAACATCTACTATATGTTCAAACCTCCCTTCGCCTACATACATAAAAGTAGAAGAGAGAGAGTTAGTAACTTGCAAATGCTGAAACTTAGTCATTAATCAATATAAAGTAAAAAGCAATGTATATCTCTGTAGAAATTTATCAAGAGACAATGTGGAAATTTTCTCGTGTTCCATTACTGTACCATCATTCAAGTATATATACAAGTATTATAATAAGAAAATAAATAATGTAATATTCCTATTGGCTATGTACAATTTTCCTAACAAACTTTATTCCTTGTCTATGCCAAGCTTGTGCTTGTCACGTGCTTTGTAAGGAAACTTCCTGAAGTCACTGATGTGGACGGCACAGATCTTTTCTTTGACTAAATCAGTATTAAGGGCCTGATCTGTGCCACGTTGCTGCTGACTATTCCAAGGCTTAAAACACTTTGCATTCTTCAAAGTGCCTTTTGTCTCATTGTCTGAACAACTCTTCTTTCTCTCTGAAAATGTCTTCACCATTGATGAATGTGAGTTCAAGGTCTGTGTATTCTTAACAATCTCATTACCCTTGGCCTAACGATTGGGAATTCCAAAGAATTATATAGATGAAGGCGATCCACCACCTTAACTTGAAAATATTCGTTCTCGCCATTCTTGACTGAAAGGGTAATATAGTACATGAAGTGTTTGATGCTATGTCCATTAACCTTGAGAATCTCATTAACCACATATGAAGTGCCCTAAAAGAATACACAATCAGCTTTCTATAGAAGAAAACTAGAAAGACAATGTGACTAGGGCATTCCATTTTTTCATTGTCCCGTCTAGCAAAACCCTTCATCTTTTCCATATGTTCAAGATGTTCTAAGTAGTCTGGTGGCATGGGAAATATGGAAGTCATTGGAGCCGAACCAGGATAATCTTTGATGTCAAATCCCTATTAGAGACAAACATAAGTCTCTTAATAATCAGCTCAATCTTAATAATCACAGGAAATTTCGAAATCCAATCTTCAGGACTCTCCGAATTCAAATCATATGATGCTAGACATCCATGCCACCAGACTACTTAGAATAACTTTTCCTTCTCTTTTAATTGCATAACTTCCGCTATTGCTCCGGTTAAAGCAAATGTCCAACTACAACCTTTTAGTTAAGTAATTCAATATAAGATTAAAAATACTATTAATAGTAATAATAATAAAATAATACAATAATAGTGATTAATAAAATTGTGAATTACAATAATTTTCCTATTCTTGAATGTGAAGGGGGACTTTTCTTCCCAACAAAATAATAACTATATATGACTAATAGTATTAATAAAATGCAGAGTTCTTATGGTCTTTTTAACTATCCTATTTATAAAATGATAAAATAATGATCCTAATATATTTGTGTAGTTTTTCGATTTGCCTGAAAAGTCGATTTTTTTTTTATTTTGTTTAAGTATTCTTGAAATTAAGATAAGTATAATAAAATAATTAGATAGAAAATAAAATTATACATTGAATATCAATTTCAATATATTAAAAGTAATATTTTCATATTTATTTAATATTTTAAATAGTTTTTTGTGATAAAGTCCGATCCGATCTCATTTGAGTTGCTGAAGAAGTGTTGATGAAATAATCAAATTTAAATTTTAATATCTTAAATTAAATGTTGAAAAAAATTTAATTATTGAGATTCATAGCTAGTATTTAACAGAAAAAATCATGTTTCCTCCCTTTAATAAATATATGAATAAAATTTAATATGAGAATATGATAAATTTTAGATAATGTCATGTTTGATTTTCGCAAATTCTTTTTATTTCCACTCATTTTTTTCAACCATTTTTTCAAGATATTTCGCAAATCCAAAGTTCATACATTCATACTTTTTATCTCAAGAACTAACACTAAAAAACAACAATCAGATGTAAACGAAATATCATTAAGGTGATTTATTTCGGAAATTAAACAGTTACACGTACCTCATATTTGCATTGTAACATCTTGCAATTTGAAATAACTAGGAAGAAACTAATAATTGGAAATAGTCATTTTTGGAAAGAATGAAAATCTGGAAATTTGTTTGGGTTAGGAAAAGTTGAGTTTTGGTCAACTTCAAACGGCCATAACTCCTAGCTCAGGATGAGTTAGGTGTACTTCCAGATATGGTTGGAAAGCTCTTGGAATGATCTTTTCAACTCCGCCGAGTTTACGCGATTCCGAGTTCGTATGAGTAAGTTATACACTTTGGAAGTTGGGCTGTTGGATTAAGGAAAGTCTAATCCGGATTTTGGAAGGGTAAATTAGTCTTTTCCTTACCTAATTATTCTAATTCGTTTTTAGGAGTTTAATTGGGGTAAAGTCAGATTTTAGTCAGTTTTAGAAAAGTGAATTGCAAGTTAGGGCTTGGAGAAGAGGAGAAAAGAGGAGAAAGGAGAAGAACGTTCAAGATTCGTCGATTTCGTCAAGGATAGCTTGTGGATTTTGTCGGGGGTGATCCCTAAAAAGGTATGTGAGATCACATAGCATTGGGTTAGTTCGCCCACGCGCCAATCATGATTCAATTCAACGAATTTAAGTCTTTGAAAGTTTAAAAACTGAGTTCTTGATGAACATTGTTGAAAGTTTCGTTGAATTTCTTGTGGGTTGTGTTGTTGGAGTTTGTTGTGATTTGATTCATGTTTCCGGGTGTAATTTCGGTTTGAATCTATCATGTATTGAGGGTATAAATGATTCTAAGTGTTTGGGGAAGGAACCATGAAAGTTTAGAGGGTTTAGAGATGAAAAATGGAGAAGAAAAGTCGTCAAACACCTGGGGATAGGGGTGGGGCATCGCGCCAGCCAACACACCCCAAAAGTGTCTCTGAATCTTCACCCTTGGGGCGCCGCGCCAGCCAGCGTGCCCCAGACCAGTCCCTAAATGTTGAGGGCTGGCTCCCCGCGCCTCTTAGAGCGCCAGGGACGCCAGTTCTCCCCACTCGTTCCCCATCTTTTCATACTAGTTCCTTAGCAATGTACCTATGTTTTCTAGTTGATTCCAACACTCTAAGGTACATCTAAACATCATGAAATCATCCATAAACATGAGATCATGAAATTCAAGGAAAGTTAGGATCAAAGTCAAGAGAAGTTAAGAGTCAAGTCTAGAAGTTAAGAAGCAAGTCAAAACAAAGTTTATAAAGCTTTCAAAAGTCTTTAACGAATGTTTTAACTTTGTTTTAAGACTTAAGTTTCAAGTTAAGCAGAGAGTAAAAAGTTGAGTTCATTTCTCAAAAAGTTATAAGGGAACTAAGTATTCCCAAAGAGTTAATTTATAAATATTTTCACATTTGAGCAAGAAAAGGGAACATCGATTTCAAGAGAGCTTTTAAGCTAAGTTTTGGAGTAATTATCTCAAACCAAAGAAAGAAGTTTTTTTTAAAACATATGAGCTAAGTACAATTTGGGAGAGGATGCGAGTTCATATTAACTCAAGTCTCCATAAACCATGTAGCCATCATGGGTAGTAAAAAATCATACTTTTTAGATGACTCCTTAAGATGCTTTTAGCATAAGCTAGTGGATAAACTAAGTTAAGTAGTTCTATATGACGGCACAGTATAGGACAGTTCTGGCAGCGTGGGCAAGACGTTGTATCACCACTTAGGCTCATAGTGGTGGTTGTCGGTTAGAGAATCTCCCACAAAAACTATATTACTTTATTCTATGAGTAAAGTTGAGTTTGTTATTGCATTTTCTTTAATGAACTAAGTTGTTTTCTATTGTTTAAATGCTTTGTATAAATTGCACTATCATTGTTGTTTTACACTGCATTTTGAGTTGAGTTATTCAGGAGTTGAGTAAAGCCAAGGTAAGTGTTTCTTTCAAATTCTTTTCAAGCTTAAGTTATGTTTAGCATTCCAACTTGCATACTCGTACATTCAATGTATTGATGCCAGTTGGCCTGCATCTTATTATGATGCAGACACAGGTAATCAAGATCAACATCCAACGCCTCGTTGATCTAATTGAGCACTCAGAATCTTGTGGTGAGCCTCCTTGCTTTCTGAAGTATCCTTTTTTATTGCTTTTCAGTATTTAGTTCATTAGGATGTCGTGGGTCTTGTCCCGACATCCATCTCAGTTATTAGAGGCTTCATAGATAGACAGTCAGTTAGTTCATTGTCTTTATCTTGTTATTGACATATGTTCAGTTTTGAGTTGCCACTTTGGCTAAGTTAAATGTTTATTTCTAAAACATTATGAGTTTAGTTTGAGACAGTTGAGTTATCTTGCATTTGAGTTCTTTTCTTAATGTTTTAAGTCTTCCGCTGAGTAAGTAAGCCAGACCAAGGGTTCACTTGGGGCCATCAATGGTTCTCGAGTGCCAGTCCGGTCCAGGGTGTAGGCTCAGGGAGTGACATGCATTTACTTCTTTGCATGATGTAGTGATATTCTCCTCCTTCAACTACACCATATTACTCAGCAAATTTGAAAGTCATACTATGGAATAATCGAGAAGCACTCGTTCTTCTCTAACTTGGACTCCACATTAGACTTTTGATAATGCTCTAACATGCAATCAATTAGCTGCTATTCCGACATTAGAATAACTTTTCCTTCTCTTTTAATCGCATAAATTGCCGTTATTGCTTCGTCTGAAGCAAATGTACAACTACAACCTTACGTAATCTAATATAAAATTAAGTATACTACTAATAAAAATAATACAATAATTGTGGTTAATAAAATTGTGACTTACAATAATTTCCTTGATCTTGAGTGTGAAGGAGGACGTTTTATCCCACCCTAATAATGATAACACATAAATAATAGTATTAATAAAAGGCAGACTTGCTATGGTCTCCTTAATTACCCTATTTATCAAGTGATAAAATAATTACACTATTATATTTAAGTAATTATCTGATTTATTTGAGATGTTGTATTTTTCTTTGTTTTCTTTTAGTATTTTTTAAATTAAGATAAGTATAGTAAATAAAATTTGATAAAAAATAAAATTTTGCATTGAATATAAATTTTAATATATTAAAAGTGATATTTTTATCATTATTTAATATTTTAAATAGTTATTTGTGATAAAGTCCAATCTGATTCCACTTGAGCTGTAGAAGCAATATTGATAAAATAATCAAATCTAAATTTTCATAACTTGAATTAAATGAAGGAAACAATTTAATTTTTTGGGTATCATAGAATTGAAGTCAATATACAAACGTAATTTTCATAGACACATATGAACTCGTACTGTAGAACACTATTATGACTATTTTATTTGCTACCTAGAGAGAAAACTTACAACAATGGTGTAGAAGATACTCTCTTTGCTTACTACAAAACACATACCATTTTTTTCAGCTTCCGAATACTGTAATAGTACAAAATATTTTCGAGGGAAAAAAGAAAAAGTTTAGTTACGATGAATTGTTGTATTTTTATTAAAGAGATTTAGATAATGAGAAAATAAATTTGAATTATCAATTATTATGACATATACTACCTTTTTACGTAGTTTTTAAATGTATTAATTTTCTTTCAGAAAAAATTGAAGATTTCATGCCCACATTCACTATCAAATTGAAATTGTTTAACTTTTGAAATTCAAATGATACCATATAAAATGGGACAAAGAGAGCGGTAATCGTATAGAATATCTTATAAATATTTACCTCTGATAAGTTTTTGGAAAGTCAAAAGTGATTATTATTAATTTTTTTTCAAAAAGTGCTTATTTTTTAGAATAGCAAGGTGTTTGACAAAGAGAAAATAAGGTTTTCTATTAAGTAATATAAGTTGTTTTTCGGAAGCTAAAAACAAGTTATCCCCCTCACCCAATAACAAAACACTTTTTGAAAAGCTACGCTTAAGAGTTGTTTAGTGTGAGGTATAAGGTATAATAGTACGTTCCGAAATAAAATGTAGGATTATTATATCATGTGTTTGGTTGGAGGTATTAGTTGGTCTCAAAATTATTTATCCCACTATTTATACCATAGTGATAGGGTAAGTTATCACATATACGAGATATAATTAGAATAATATTAATAATGATAATACATGAATAATAGGCATTAAATAAATACAGACCTACCACAGTTTCCTTAATTATACTATTTATAAAGTGATAAAATAATTACCTCTGATTCGCTTTAGAAATCATATTTTTTATTTATTTTCTTTTAGTATTCTTGAAATTAAGGTAAGTATAATAAAAAAATTAGACTGAAAATAAATTTTTGCATAGAATATCAATTTTAATAGGCGGAATGACCTGAGAGGCCCCTGTACTTGGCTACGTTTATCAGTTGAACCCTTCTACTCATCGCTTTGCCAAATGAACCCTTATACTCAATGAAACTCTATTTTTTTAAACCCCTCTGACCATTAACCGAGCTTATGTGGCACTGAAATGACTTAGTTGGACAAATATGTGACACCACACATTTTAAAGCAAGTGAATACAATATTTTTAATTTAAAATTATCAAAATTATAAGACTAAACAATAATAATTTTTTTTTTTTAAAAAAAATACTACAAACCTCATTCTTCTTCACTCCAGCCCACCTCGCCCCACCCCCACCCCTTCTATCTTCTTCTTCATCCCCACCCCACCCTTTTTCTCTTCTTCTTCTCAACCTCAGCCTCCATCCCCCATCCTCTCCTGCCCCTACTCATTTTCTCCTCCTCCTCTTCTTCAACCTCAACCCACATCCAACACCCCCCCCTCCCCCCCCCCCCCCCCTACTCCTTTTCTCTTCTTCTTCTTTGATGTACACATTGTCACAATAAAATCATCAAATAAAAAATTGAAAAAAGTGTTTTTGCAAGAAAATATACCATTCATTATTTTTATAAACTTAATTCTTTAAGATCTACTATATGAATTTACATATAAATATATTTTTTTCAATTTAAAGTTTTCTTAATATCTCTTTTTATCAAATCAAAATAAATAGAATCATAAAGCATGTGCAAGAACTAATTATAGTCTATCACATTTTGTGATTGAAGAATTTTTTGAGTGTGAACTATGAAAAAAAATGAAAATAGTGATTTTTTTTGGGAATGAAAATGGTAGAAGGTAGGAACAAAGAAGATGAAGTGGGAAGGGAATGAAATGGTACAGTGAGAGAAAATTGCATTTTTTTAAATATTATTTATTTTTTAATATTTAATTTCTGATGTGTCATTAAAATAATAATAATAAAGATGTGTCATTAAAAATTGACGTGGTATTTCATGTGTAAAATGAGTGTACTACACGCACACCCATCAAATGAGAAAGGGGTCTAAAATATTGTGTTTGAATGAGTTTAAGGGTATAAGTTGGCAAAGTCGTAAGTACAGGGATCCAACTTACAAATCGAGTCAAGTAGTACAAGGGCCTCTCAGGCCATTCCGCCATTTTAATATATTAAAAGTGATATTTTTATCTTTATTTAATATTTTAAATTGTTGTTTGTAATAAATCCGATTCGATCCCACTTGAGTTGTAAGAAAAATGTTGATAAAATAACCAAATTTAAATTTTAATATCTTGAATTAAATACAAGACACAATTATGTTTGAGAAGAAAAATCTTTGGCATTAGATGTTAAAATATTGAAATTGAAATACATTTACATCTTTAACAAGAAGTTCAGAGTAGTGGTAAAAAAAGCTTGATACAAAGCCAAAGAATACTACACAAGTCAAAACTCACCAAATTTTTTACATTTAATTACACCATATTTTTTCCCAATAAAATCTTAAGAACTAACAATAAACTTGATACAAAGCCTAAGACTACTACACAAGTCAAAACTCACCAAATATTTTACATTTAGTTACATCATATTTTTTTTCAATAAAATTTTAATAACTAACAGTAAGAAACAACAACTAAAAGATAGACCATAAATACAATTCTTTTTTTGAGATTAAACAATTACATGTACGACATATTTGCAGGTTTGCATTTACTTCTTTGCATGATGTAGTGATATTCTACTTCAACTAAGCCAATGTTCCTCAACAAATTTGAAAGTAAGAAAGTCATTCTACAGGATAATTCGAAGCACTCGTTCTTCTCTAACTTGGACTCCACATTAGACATTCGATAATGCTCAAACATGTAATCAATTAGCTACAGTTTTGGCATTAAGATAATTTTTCCTCCTCTTTTAATCGCATAAACCATTGTTATTGCTCTGGTTGGGGAGAATGTCCAACAACAACCTTTAGTTAAGTAATCTAATACAAGATCAAGAATGCTATTAATAGTAATAATAAAAAATAATACATAAGTGTTCTCTCTTCTCCCTACTTTATTCTTATTCTTGTTTTATATAATTTCATAACACAAGTTTGATTTTTGATTGAAGTTGAAATTCACACGATGCTCTAATTAATTGAGTAATTGGGGAATAATGTAATGCCGCCCCATATTTTTGATCCCCTATTTAACATTCCAGGAAACATGTTTCAAGTATTGTTCTTTTCCATTGGTTTTATGTATTAGTATTGTTGTCGACTTTAACAACTATGAAAAGCTTAAATTGATTATACAAAATTTTCAAGAGCTTTGCTACCAAATAATCACGGCTTCCAATAAAGTGTCAATTTTTTTCATAATGTTTATAGGCTCGCTTTTAAATCTTTAGAAATAAGAAATTTTTGGTTACTTTGAAATATTTAATGTGGTCTTGAGAATTTTGTGGTCATTGATCAAAATTCACAAATACTTATTTATAGTTATGTAATATTTATTATTGTTAAGTTATAAATACAATATTATATTGTTGTATTCAAAGTTTCTGATTAAATTATGGACAATTTCAATATTATTTGTATGCTTGTTTTGTTAATATTATCTCAGTGATAAAGGTTGTTTGGCTCTAGCTCCTAGAAGGTTCAAGAATGATTTTTTATTTTTTTTATTTTAAAGATAAGGTTCAAGAATGAACCTCATTATATGTTGACCTATTATATAATTGGTTAAGAATAAGACGATAGATTAAAATCATATTGCATCAAAAGGATAAGACGACACATTTATGTCAAATCACACCAAGAAGTAAAACATCATGTTTAAGTCTTGATGCACCGTGATAAAAGATATTAGATTCAAGTCCCATCAATTTATGGCCCTAGATACTTTTATATGGATAAGACATTAGATTTAAGTATCAATGTGCTATATTGATGATACTAGATAAGTATTGCCCGTGCTAACACGGGCCAACATGTTGAATTTTAAGACATCTTTTCTATTTGGCACAAGTGTTTTAAGGTGTATATCTACAACCAAGTTGAAAATATTAACTTGATAATACTTGTACAAACTGATGGATTATATGAGGTTGATTGGTACCTTAGCACATGAAAACAATATTTATAGATTAAATATTCACTCCAATCATGTTTCACTAATTTTGAGTAATATACGCAACATCAATAACATATATATATATATAATTTCATAAATGTGGTTTGAAGAGGATAGAGTGTAGCACTACCTCAAGGACTATAACACAGTGCTATAATGTCAACGAGAGCTAAGTGAATTCACTCCGAACTTGGGTGCAATGATGATTTTAGCTGGTCTATTGGAAGTGGATGTAGTGAAGGCGCTTCATCTGGAGATTTGAGGAAAGCCGACTAACCTTTTTGGGGTTCCATTTTCCAATTGGGTTTTCACGGCTTGTTTTTGTATAAACATAGCACTTTTATAAACTCATGAAAGGACCTACTTTGGAAGAGAAGGGACTAAATACTTTGCTAGAACACAAAATAATACAGATTCTCTCGTAATTAAATACTACAAGACACTTATAGAGTATTTGTTACCATTAGGCATTTGACTTGAAAGTAAGATTAAGTTGTTCATCAAAACTGACAATATTTTGGATTCTAAAGTTGAACTGCAGTATGATTGAAAGGAAGTACACCTTAGATTGATCTTGTTTGCTTAGCACGGACCCAACAACTTGGAATGCAGTACACTTTAGATTGATCTTGTTTGCAACCTCACAATTTTTTTTTTAATCATTTGTGTTCTCTTGATTAAATTAGAGACAACATACATGCATGCAAGATAACATAGCACATCAATGTACGCTAAAGTAAGAGATAGAGACATATTTTTAAATCAGCATGAACTTAAATCATAATAATAAAATAGCAAAACGAAGTTTCATGTATATTTTAATAAAACATCCAAGTTACAATAAAGCAGTTAAATATCATTCTCAATTTCTTTCATTGTCAAATTCCCTCCCAAGCTTGGTATTTGAGAAAAACACACGGCATCATTTGGGTCTACAAACCAGTAAAACATTCACTCATGAAAATGTAAAATCAGCGCAAAAGAAATGTGTATATAATACACTCTACACATTCGGATGTCAATGTCATCACATAAATTTACCCGATCAACTATATGCATTTAACTTTCAGAAAGCTCCTTTACATGTTACCATAAATACGATACTTTGATAAGTAAATTACAATAAGTTCAATATGTGGTCAATACATATTGCAACAATCGCTAAACAAAATGGAACCAACAACATCGTCTAGCAACAACTTAGTTCTAAGAATTTAGAAAGTATGCAACATCTGTAATGCACCATATTCTACTGAACAATTCTCTTTCCACTTTCAAATACAAAGGGGTCGTTTGATTCATGAAATAAGGTCGGATATCCTAGGATTAAGTTTAGAATTAAATTTATACTTTGTTTGGTTGAGGGTGCAACTCATTTCAGGATAAATTTACACTAAAACTTACAAGTGTTATTTTATCTCACCTGGGAGCAGGCATAAATTAGTCCTAGAATTATAACCCCAAGATAATTTTGTCCGCAAAGAACGACACTCCAAGAGAAGAACAGTACATAGGACTTCAAAGAGGTTCCTTCCTCTCTTCGCTCTCCATGTTTTGATCCAATCTACAGAGCTGTAATCATAAAATGTTTAAATAAGACACTATTTATTAATTACCGAGTGTCCTATGAACATCAAAATTTTGATGATATTTTTAGAAAAAGGTTGAGCAGAAAATATATTAATAACCTTCAGCTCTGTGGGATTATTCATGGCCACAAACCATGTAGAGATATCCAACATAAACTATGAAGACTTCTTCTCAAGCTAGGTGAGGCCATGAACATAAAAAATGTAGTTGTAATTGAATTGAAAACACAAATACAAAGATGAGAATCTTCAGAATTCAAACGATACAACTATATAAACTAAATAGATCTACTCAAGAAGAAAATACTAGCTGATCACGAAGCTATCGACAGTAAGAAATACCTTTATTCAAGATTTATAATGCTAACTGGTACAATTAAACCACTGAGACAGAGGGTTTTGTAGCACTTCTTTTTCAATACCATTGAATTGGTTTCCAGAGTTAAATAATAAATGGACAGAGTACAGAATAAAGTCCCTCCTTGTTTCTCTTTTACCTCTAAAATTGACCACAACTACAATGAAAAGAAGGCATTTTAGCCAAAAGCATACATAATAGTAATCCATTCAATAGCCAATCAAGCAACAAATATAAAAAAAAAAACAAATGCAAGAGAAAATATAAATCATAATTTTAATCATGGTTCTCCAAAACTACATAAGACTATGCAGAAGTAAGAAGCAACAAAAAATTAAAAAACGAAACACTAATGAAAAAAATATCATACACATGGGGATTTATGATCACTTACCTAGCTCAATCTTAACTGCTAGAATCCAATCTCAACTGCTAGAAATGCTACAGAACTGTGAAAAAGAAAGATCAAATTAAAGCATGAATATTAGGTGGTATAGGATAGCCATTCTTCTTAAGAAAATTACTTAAAGAAAATCACACTTCAACTCTAAAATGACAACCTAATTCAAATTGAGCTTCATTGCGGTAGCTTCCACCAACAAAGCATCCCCTCTGTCACTAAAAAAAAGGAAGGAATAGTAGATGTATAAGTTTTAACAATGTAATTCATGAAGAATTGCTGAAAGTATTGCTTAATTTCAGTTTAGTTACTCCATGAAAAAGTGTGGAGATAATTAACTTCCTCATCAGGAATCAAGAAGTAATTAGATACATATATATCATGTAAGTAGTGATCAAACAAACTGAAAATCAATTACTTTTAATAGCTAGAAAATGGTTTATTCAGTTATGAAACTTTTAAAAACCTCAACCATACACATGATAATTTCAACAATATAAAAAGGAAAAGCTTGAAACTTATTATAATAGCATATGAATGATGATAAGTGTCCGCATTTGCAGATGCCAAATCTTCATAAAATAGACTAAAACTTACCTAGCTTTGTATGCCCCAGGGACACAGTACTTGAAATGAAGTTTGAAAGCCAATATCTTGCATGCATATTTGAGTTGTCTGATCCCAAGGCCAACACAAGATTCTCCTTTGTTTTCTAACACATAAGATTCAAAGAAAAATATATTCGAGAAGTCAATATCAACATGAAAAATATATTTGATAAGTCAATATCAATATAAAAGAATTATTTCATAAGTCAATATCAATAAAAAAATTTATGGATAAACTCTATGAAAAATATATGAATAAAGTATTATTAATAAAAGAGCTATTAGAAAAATTCCCTGGCATCACCAATGCTCCTGATTCTTTGAGATGGAAACATAGTAAAGATGGGGCTTTCACGGTTAGCAGAGTATACAAAATGGAAAGTCCACAACAACACAACTCTAAGCAGAGTTTGTGGAGAAGGGTATGGAGAACCTTAGCACCAACTAAGATAAAATGCTTTCATGATTGGTTGCAAGAAGGGCTTGCCTGACACATGAAGTGCTGAGGAGAAAAGGAAAGATTATAGTATCTTGGTGTTCATTATGCGGGAACGCAGCAGAGACCAACCAACATCTATTCTTGCATTGCAACTTTACAACACAAAATTGGGCCATCTTCCTTAGTCTCACAAAAACAAACTGGACCATGCCCGAGCATACCGCAGATTTGTTGAGTTGTTCGATAAGAAGAGGGGGGAGCAAGAGTCAAAAGGCATGGTGGAGGATAATTCCATATTGCATTTGGTGAACAGTATGGAAAGAAAGAAATAGTAGAAATTTTGAAGATAGGTCCAATTCCATTCAGAAGGTTAGATGAGATTGTATTGCATCCTTTTATTTTTGGTGTAAAGAGAAAGGTTAGAGGTTACATAATAGTTTGTAGAATTATTAGGACCCTTGTAAGTATTTTTTTTTTCTCTTTTTTTTTCCCTCTTCTTTTGTTCCCCTCTGTTTGCAGGTCACCAGCATCTCCTTAATGCTGAAGAATACACCATTACCATTTTCAAAAAAATAAAAAATAAAAGAACCTACCATAGATACATTCAAAAGATTTTTTTTTTTTTTACAAAAGAAGGTACTTCTTAGTAAATATTGATTGATATATGAGAGAGGTAACCATGTGAGATGGATTAGAAGCCAAAAAAAATATACACCGATGATAGTTTCATAAAGAAAGTCAAGTGTAAACAAAAATACTATTGTAGTTTAGCTATCTGGACAATAGTGCCTTCTTCAATTTCTGTGGAATTCTTACAGAAAAATTAATTGACATCCTACACATTTAAATTCAAAAGACAGCAAAAAGTATAAGTTGGGTGATGAGAAAAGTGACACGAATTTAAGCTATGAAATTAGAAATTATGAAGAGAACCCGAAGGTGATTAGGACAAAATTGAGATAAAAGATGACCATGGGCCCAACACTTGTGATAGCTCCTTCCAAATTGTTGCACTATAAATTGTAATCAGTAATATGAAAATGATTTTGAAAATCATGGAGCTTGAGACAAACAACTCGGAGGTTGTTGGGACCATGGTCGTAAGTTACACTCTCATCTAAATTCATCTCACACAACAATCTTCACATTGATGTATGAACAACATTAGGAAGGCTTGATTTGTGACGTGACAAATAAAAACCTAACAAAAAGTCTTCTATATAAATATAATACCTGAAAAAAATATAGATTATTTGAATCTTCAAATACATCTTGATTGATCAATACAAATGAGCTGAAGATATACCCTCAATCGCAGTAGCCAATGTTTGCTATTCCACAGACCAAATCGTTTGAAGAGGAGTTTTGAAGTACCTTTAAAGATTCAAATGAGCAGACTGCGAACATTGATATTGGATAGTTATGAAGTAAAAAGATACATTTGTTTCCTCTATTGCACATACATTTTGCAAGAGAAAATTTAATGGATAGGCCCTTGTACTATAGTTGATGATAAATTGGCAGCCTTTTTTATTAAAAAAACAAGCAGTAAAAGAATTTGATGTAATTAAGAAACATATTTGTAAATGGTTATTATTACAATAACTTTTTCAAAGCAAACAATCCTACAGGTGTGGGACATAGGAAAAGTTGAAAAATAGGATGTCTATTTTTTTTAACCTGGATGTAGCTTACAGATACACTCCTCTTCACATGGAGCATCTTGCGAAAGATATCTTTGTTAGCATGTTTCACCTCAAACTCATGCCACTTGTTCCAGAAATCAGGGTTAGATCTAGGGTCTGTGAATTGAGATGAGTGCTTGTATAGTGCACGGGCATGATCAATCTCTCCTAGGTTCTTCTCAAGTTCTTGGAACACCAAATATCTCAGCTGCACAAGCTATTTAGATCTTGTACATACTCAATCTTACTCGCTGGAACAACTTTTGTAACTTGATCATAAATCCTCATAGCCCTCTTCAAAAGACATAGTCTTCCTATAAATTAGCATATTGAAGATACAATGGCTTCACAACGGGGCGTGGTGGAAATGGAGACAATACAAGGTGAGTATCCAAACATACTTTGACAAACAAAATTTATGAAACATGCTTTAAGATGCAACTATGCTGACAAGAGGTAGTTAGACATTAAATAAGAGCATCTGCTAACAACATTCAACAAAAAAATTCTCATAATTTGTAAGTGCGACTATCACCCAAGAGATGGCCAATATAGAATTCTAGACTAAAACAAAATGTTTATGTGATATCGACAACTTACAGGTAATATAGGTGAAGCTATGTGTGTATTTATTGTGCATCCAAAATAAATATAAGATGCACACAGGTAGACATGAAAAGACCTCAAACTAAACTTAAGGAAAACTATCAAGATACAGTACAATGCATAAAATGATTCAATGAGTTGTCTAGCCTTACTGAAAGAGTCGACATTTATCCGTTGTTGGAAGAAAGAGATGAAAGCACGGATTTTCTGAAATTAAATGGAGAAAGGTTAAATGTATTTTTTGCACTTGAGTTAAATTATAACTTATCCTTGATCGTCCATTTATGTATGGATTGGATAAAGAAGATTCCAAAGGCATCACATAAATATGTATGTAAAATAGAAGAGTTGAACCTTGTGTTCAAGTTTTCATCAGATACATAACCTTACTTGCAAAGACTAATTGCAAGTTTCATTTCTTGTAAATAGTACATTATTTTTGTCTCATGTAGAAGTATTCATCATCAGAAATGGCAACATTTATACAAAGTATATACAATAGTGTCAATTATAATGAGATTAGCATTCATGATTGCATAGACGAGGAGAGCAAAGAAAATACTGGTCTTTATTGATTAACACTATGTGTTTGAGAATTAGCAATTCGAGTGATCTTTATTATTATTAATGATAGGCAGACTGTTGATAAAAAGAAAAAAAAATAGAGATGTACAACCATTGCTAATTCAATTCATCAACTATAAGAAAAAATCGCAGATATGTGAGGACAACATAAACCTTCATATTTTTCATGGAAGAAAATTGTTGCAAAATTTGAAGAAGAACATATCTGAAGATTTGAAGACGGAAAGGTTTCAAGAAGAATATAACAGAGAGTTAAAAACCTAATTCTAAACTTTAGTGAAATGTAAGGTTTATTATTATTGAAATTCTAAAGAAGAGTGAAAAAATCACATACCTGCTCGACTTTAGGTTTCGTCTTTGGAGTCTTAGAGAGTAAAGAAGAGGAATTCCAGAGAAATTAAGGAGAGAAGAAGAAGTAAGAATGATCGAGAAACTGGTAGAACAAAAGAACAGATTGAATAGACGAAAATACCCTTACGTTTTGCTTTAAATAACTAAACCTAAAACTTGTAAGTACAACTTTTGCAACACAATGTACAATAATATTATGCTGTGGTCATCCTACACTTCATGTTTCTATAGAGTAGAAATAGAAATATTGACTATTAAATTAAATAGTGTGCTTTTGATGAAATTAATCATGAAACCTATTCTATTGAAATTGCTCTATTCCTGAAAGTGAATGTGCTAGCAGTGCGTAATATGTCTGGAAAAAAAAACGACAAGTGATTAAATAATGCACATGAACATGAAATGAGATACTAAAACTATCATAATTTGATATGCTCACATGATTGTGTTCCATTCATGAAGAATGACAACTTTTGATAAATGCTAAAAATGCAAATCCATTCTTTGAAGTGAATGAGGTGTATGTCCACCATGCTAGGTGTGGAAAAGGTCGCTGCCTTTGTCGTAAATGTGGTATCACCAAAAATATCTCTGGGAAGACATGTGTTATAGAAAAGTTATCTACTTTATATTCTGTCTTGTATTGGATAAGAATTAGTACAATTGATGAGACACATTCTATAGTAAATCAGAAGTTTATTAACTCCAATACTCAGATCGTCTGGGACATCTTAAGCGTATAATAATGAGACAAATTATAGAAAATTTAAATGGACATCCGTTAAAGAACCTAAAGATTCTTTTAAATGGTGAATTTTCTTGTATTGCTTGTTATCAAGGCAAGTTAGCTATGAGACTATCATCAATGAAAATTGAGATTGAGTCCCCAATGTTCTTGAAACGTAAACATGGGTATATTTTTGGACCTATTCACCCACCTAATGGGTTGTTTAGATACTTCATGGTCCTAATAGTTTCTTCTTCTAAATGGTCTCATGTGTGCCTATTGTCCTCTCGCAATTTGGCGTTTGCAAAATTGTTGACACAAATAATAATATTGTCACGCCCCAAGTCTACACCCTGGACGTGATCGGCACTCGAGAATCATTGCTTGCTCTCAAGTGAACCCTCGATTTGACTGACTACTTAGTAGAAGATTTGACTCAAGCAATATTAAAAGTTTTAAAGAGAAAAATATAACTTAACTGTCTCAAATACTCATTTAAGCAAAATATAATATTCGTTAAACAATTTCAAGAAAGAATTTCTGAAAACAATTTGACTATAGCTATCCTCTAAGTTCAACATGGGCGTCGGGACAAGACCTTGATGCCCCAAAGTAAATACTGAAATGAAAAAATGGGGCACTCCGAAATGCAAGGAGGACTCACCAAAACTCTCAAATGGAAAGTGTAAAGTGATCTCAACGAAGTGCCTGTTGATAATCCTAAACACCTGTATTTGTATCATAAAAAGATGCATGTCGAATGACATCTGTACATTGAATGTACGAGTATGTAATATAGCTAAAGCGAAATCACGGAATGAAAGGATTGCAATAGATATAAATATATACTCAACTGAATGTAAAAAAATAAAGAAGTGAAATCATTTAAACTTTAGAAATGCTTACTCATCTCTGAACTCAACAATATGTTTTCATCCGATGATCTGTATTCTAGGATTACAACAATATTTTGGATTGAATGCATGAAGCAATTTAATTCCTTGGGGTGTCATAGTTAGTATCTGACAGAAAATTTAAGTTTCCTCACACACATAAATATATGCATAAAATTTAGGACGAGGATATGATAAATTATAGGTAAGACTACGTTTGATTTTTTCCAATTCTTTGTATCCTCACTCATTTCCTCAACTATTCTGTATGATATAAAATGCTTCTCCATCTTTGTTTTCACCTAAGTATTGCATCAGTTCCTATAGATTTCCATTTCTCAATCTTCTTCTTTTCTTTTTCAATTTCTTTAGAAGTTGGTCTCATATAAATATCGTAAATTTTAAACAAGAAACAAGAAAGTAATAGATGGTAAGAGTCAGTCAATTGAAACATTGATAGAAAAAAGATAAATATAAATTTGTCCTGTGTATTTGAGTTGACTAGGATAGACACAATAACATAAGTAAAGTGTTATTTTCATCGGATTATATTTATCCTAAGACTGAGTCAATTGATTGATACAATAGAGCTGTGCACATTTTACTCTCTGCAATATTTTTATAAAATGAATGTTGAAGTTGTGTTTTGTAGCACCAATAGCAATCAGACAAGTAATAAGCAGGCTTAAGGATTTGAGATTCAATTGACTTAAAATGAATATTTATTTATTTTTATAAAATTTGCAACTTCAAATTTTAAATTTTTCACAAAACTAGTTTTGACTTAACAAGAATATGCATGACATGAAATATCGAATCCCTAGGTTTAGGGTTGTATATGGCCGAGTTTTTCAAATATCAAATCAAATTATTTGTGTAAAATTTTTAAATTTATAAACCAAATCAAACTAATAAAATTCGGGTTTTTTTTGGGTTTTTCAACCCCGGGTTGGTTCGGGCTTTTCAAATACCAAACCAAACTATTGTGTCGAATTTTTAAATTTTTAAATCAAACCAAACTAATAAACCTAGGATTTTTTTAGGTTTTTGGATTTTTCCGGTAAAGTATGCATACAAACATATAATTAACTTGTGCTCCAAATATTTCTTTAGTCCAACCAAAATACAACTATCTAAGGTGTTTCTTAAGAAAATAACACAAAATATGAGATGAGTGATGACACTAAAATATTTAATAAAAAATAATAATGAAATCATCATATAAAATAAATATTGCAAAGTCATAATGAAAATGATCATAATTTAAAAGTACCAAATCATGCTAAAATAAGTCTAATAAGTATTAGTTACATGATTAAATATTAAAGAAAAAATTAAATTAGATTATGTATTTTAAATGTCGAAACCAATGTAAAACTAAAGAACAAATATTCAACATTATTTTCATTCTTAGTGTTGAATTAATTTATTTTGTTAGCATCGTATTGATTTGATTTCAAATTGAGCTTTATTAGAGTTACTAATATTTATGAACTATAACCTTTATTGGACCATTCAAAATTTTAAGTCTCAAAAAACTTGAAAAATATCTTAAAAGATAAAAAATTATGAAAACGTATAAGTAATATTTAGAAATTACATCAAAGTAAATACTTTTATTTTTAAAATAAATTTTATAAATTATATATATAATGTCGGGTTGGTTTGGTCTCGGGTTGACTTTTTTTAGTTAAAACCAAACCAACCCAAATATAGTAGAGTTTTTTTCCAATACCAAACCAAGTCAAACCAAACCATTTGTCGGATTTTTTTTTCCAGTTTGATTCAATTTGCGATTTGATTTGATTTTCGATTCGATTCGATTTTGTACACCCCTACCTAGGTTACTTTTTAAAAAAATCTAATATTTGCTAAGGTTTAAAACATGTAAGGTTTTAAAAATGCACAACTCTAATAGCTTGGTGGCAAATTTTAGATTTTTCACAACTTCAACTCTATTGCTGAATTCACATTAGAGTTGCGCGTTTTTAAAACCTTACAAATTTTAAATATAGTCATACGGATTCAATATTGTGCACTTCCTTGCCACTACGTTATGAGTCTTCATTGATTTTGCGGGTCTCCAAAATAATATAAATATCAATATAAAAAAGATTTAACCTATTCGATGAACGATGTCCAACTAAACATCCTGACACCACCTTACGTAGCTCAGCCCCTGGACTAGATGTATCATTCACTCCATTGCTGAAAGTGAAAACCATGCTATAATTCAATATAATGTAACAAATATAGTGAAATAGATAAAACCGATAAATATGGAGCATAGATTTGTTTTGTTAAGAATTTCCTTTTCCATTAAATTTGTTGTCTTTTTGCGTGTATTTAACTTTTTCTTGTTTTAAATATTTTTAAAAAGTAAAATATATCTGAAGGCATAATATTATTCGTTAAAAAATAACTAGAGAGAGCAATCATTTATGCAAATTGCAATTAGTAAGAGAATTAGGATGATTTAAGACTGAATTGTAATCAGCTTTTGAATCGTAAAAGAGACAAACCAAATTGTACTGATTTTATTACGTATGATATGGTAATGTGATTCAAAATCGAATCGTATTGTATTTATATTGCTGTATTATATTAAATATATATGACCAATTTCTAGTAAAATTAAAGTAGGAGTTTCTAATTAGTTAAATAAATACGTGTCCATCACGTAGTTTCTGTTCTTGTGTACCATGTTTTTCTATAGAAACTTCCTCAACGAACTCAAAAATAAATGTTCGTAACTTTATGTGAACTATTTTTTGCTTAAAATATATGTTGACAAACAAAAGATATATTTTTTTTTCTAAGCTAAAGGTGAACATGCTTAATCAAGATTGGCCATAGCTAGTTATGACGTGCTACAACAATTCTTTTCATGAAATTATTATAAGCTTGATCTACTTTCTCATCTTTTATTGTAGTGTGTGTTATTAATCATGGTTTTTAATTATATTTACTTCATCAAGGGAAAAAGGTAACATGCATGATACATGTGTATTAAAATAATAAGATAGGAATAACAAAGATAATTAGCGCTCTATAGCTATAGTTTTGTTATTTGCGCTCCATAGCTAAATTATGTTTTGTATAAATCGCGGTGATTTGTATAAATCAGACGTCTGTGTCTATGAAAATTGCGTTTGTATTGTAGAAATATCACGTCTAGGATTAGAGAAATCAAGAATTGTATTGATGATTATAATATTGAGTTACAAGCTCCTTATATAGGAGAAGAGTCCTATTCTAGTTATACTAGGAAACCTACTACAACACAATTATTTACATGAGTAGTATTGTATTATAACTCAAATACCTTATCCTAGTCGACTCCTGCAATATACAGTAGCTTAGTTGTACATAACTTAGGATTTAGTAGTCTAGTCCTAGTATGACTCTAACTCTAACTCGTCAAACTGCTTCGATGGACCTGTTCCTTCGACATGTTCCATCAGTCTTCAAGCTTCCTTCAACACTTCCCCACAAGCTAGTGAGTGGAGGAACTGTAACTCCTAGCTTGCTGCGAAAACCAGAGAAAACCTATTTTGTTAAGGCTTTGGTATGAATATCAGCTAGCTGATCCTTAGACGTCACAAACTGAGTAAGAAGTTGTCCCCTAGCCATTTTCTCACGAACAAAATGATAGTCCATTTCAACATGTTTGGTTCGAGCATGCATAACTGGATTAACCGTCATATACAAGGCACTCATGTTATCACAGTACAACGTAGGAACAGATCGAAGGAACACTCCAAGGTCATGAATAAGATACAAAATCCAGGTCTTTTCTGCAGCAGTGGAGGCTAGTGCTCTATACTCAGCTTCAGCACTCGATCGGGCTACTGTAGTCTGTTTCTTGGAGGTCCAAGAGATACAATTTGCACCTAGGTAGATGCTATAGCCTGTAGTTGATCTTCTAGTGGTGGTACAACCACCCCAATCAACATCTGAGTAGCCATACAACCTACATGGAAACTGTGAAATAATTCTGAGTCCAAAGTGTAGAGTACCTTTGATGTACCTGAGAATCCTTTTTACCCCTTGAAGATGTTCAGTGTTTGGGCTTTGCATAAACTGGCTTGCTAAATTCATAGCATGAGTGATATCAGGCCTTGTGAGGGTCAAATACTGAAGGCTCCCTACTATCATTCTGTATAAGGAGGCATCAACAAGACTTCCCACAGCTTCATGCAAACCATGCTTCTGAGCCAAAAAAGTGGCTACAACCTTGGACAAAGTCATCTCTGTCTTGGCCAGCAACTCAGCAGCATACTTGCTTTGATTCAAGTGAATTCCTCCTTCGAAATACTTCACCTCAACTCCTAGAAAGAAGTGTAAAGGGCCAAGATCTTTCATAGCAAACTCCTTCCCAAGTTGGAGAACCAACGCTGAGACATGAGATGGATTACTTCCTGTGACAATAATATCATCCATATATAACAAGAGAAATATTTTGCCTTTGTGAGTTTGCAAAATAAACAAGGAAGGGTCAGCCTTACTACAAATGAAACCAAGGTGTAAGAGATGCATGCTAAACCTATCAAAGCAGGATCTTGGTGCTTGTTTAAGACCATGCAATGCCTTTTTAAGTAGACACACATGCTGAGGATATTGGGGATCAACAAACCAGGAGGTTGACTCATGTACACCTCCTCTTGTAGGAAGCCATGGAGAAAGACATTTTTGACATCTAGTTGTCTAACTTCCCACTTTGAACTGACAACAATGGATAGAACCACCCTAATAGTTGTGGCTTTAACCACATGACTAAATGTTTCTTCAAAATCTATCCCTTCAAGCTGCGAGAATCCCCTTGCCACAAGTCTGGCCTTGTATCTATCTACTATCCCATCAGCTTTTAACTTTGTCTTGAACACCCATTTTGAGCCAATCAAATTTATACCAGGAGATTTGGGCACCAAAATCCATGTCTTGTTAGTATGCAAAGCATCAATTTCTTCCTGCATTGCTGCAAGCCAATGAGGTGACCTTAGTGCTTCCTTAGTGGTACTTGGTTCTCTCAAAATTTATGTGCTGCTGCGAGCAACAAGTGACAAGTGTTGTTCCTTCGCCTTGTGCCTAGTGATCATATGATGCCCTTGTGGTGCAGGAAGTACCTCAACTGGTACATCAACCAAAGTAGTTGACTGGAGTGTAGCATTGTCAGATTGATGATCAACTGGTATATCAACTAAAGTAGTTATTTGATGATGCTCATTGGCTGGACCTGTAAGTGCAACCTGTTCCTCACTGCTACTAGCAGATCCAAAATCTGCAGCTGGAGTTTTAATACTACTGTATGAATCATCATCTTCAGCCTGTTCCTCAGCATCTGATCATATGCCTGAGAGGTCAATAGTACTCTCATCATCAAAGGGTATATGAGTTGTAGCAGCATTATCACTAGTAATGTGTGGACTAGCATCCTGTACTTCCCCTGAATCAGACTTATCATGTGCCTGCAATTTAGAAAAAGATTCAACAAAAGTAGCAAGATGAGGTGAGACATCAACGTTAGTCTGAGATTGCTTTGGAGACGCATAGGATAATGTGTTTTCATCAAACACAACATGTCTGGATATGTAAACCCTTCTTGTAGGGGGATGATATCATCTATATCTTTTGTGTAAGCTGTTGTACCCTATGAACACACAAGGATAGGTCTTTGGACTGACTTTGTTGCTACCCTTGATATATGGAAAACATCTACACCCAAACACTTTTAGGTTGTTGTAATCAGGTTGTTCCCCATACAACTTAACAAATGGAGTCATCATCTTTTGGACTGAGGAGGGCAGTCTATTGATGAGAAATATGCAGTGAGAAAAGCCTCAACCCAAAGAAACAAAGGTAGATTAGCATGAAATAGTAGAGTTAAGCCAGTCTCCACAATATGCCTATGTTTTCTCTCTGCAACTCCATTTTGTTCAGGTGTGTTAGGACATGAAATATGTCTCACGATGCCACAATCTTCCAAATGCTTAATGAAGTCTGTTTGGATAAACTCACCACCTCCATCACATTAAAAAATCTTAATTTCTTTAGAAAATTGTTTTCCCACCATTTTCTGGAATTTTAGAAAGACCTCAAAGAATTCAGCTTTCTTTTTCAGTGGATAAATCCATGTATATCTCGTGTGATCATCAACAAAAAAAAACATAATATTTCATATGTTGGGAAGATTCGACAGGAGCAGGTCCCCATAAATCACAATGTATTTTCAATAAAGGTTCTTTCTCAATTTTATTTCTCAAACCAAATGGAAGTTTACAACTCTTTCCCAATTGACAACTGGAACAAACAGTAGACATTTTATTCCAACTACTAATATTGATGCAACTATTACTATTCAAAACTTTTAAAGACTTCAAACTAGGGTGTCCTAATCTAGTATGTCACATGTTATCCGATGTATTCCAATCACGTGCAGCAGTCAAAGCATGGATATTGTTATCTTCCAAAGCATATAGTTCATTCCTTTTAGTTCCCTTGGCCAGCAGTGTCCTTGTCTTCTTGTCTTTTACAACAAAGTTAGTTTCATCAAATTCAAGAGTGCAATAATTATCCTTTGCAAGCTTACTAACTGAGAGTAAATTTTTATTAATCTTAGGGACTACAAGAACTTCTTTTAACTTTAGACCTGATCCGGATATGTTTCCAACATGTGTTATATCTAACTTTGATCCATTCCCAATAATGATTTTATCCGTTCCATTGTAGTGTTTAAGATCAGTTAGGATACCTGAGTTATGTGTCATATGGCTACTTGCTCCTGAGTCCACATACAATGTGTCATCAATAGTGTTTTGTAGATTAGTAGCCGTCAATGCTTGTGATAACTCATCTGCGGCTTGGTAAGAGTAATCCCACCTGTAAAAACACTTAAGAGCAGTATGGTTATTCTTACCACAGATTTGACATGCATCAATATTGTTCCTTTCATGACTTCTACTTGAAGAACTGTTCTGAGGACCTGGTCCGTTTCTACTGTTATAAGAACATGTTCCTTGTCCAACAGGCTTAAAGCCTCTTTTTCTAGAATTGAAATTATTGTTTCCTCTTCTTTGAGAGTAGTTTCCTCTTCCCCTACCTCTTTGGGCAGAGAATGCCATGTTATGATTTTGTTGAGGCACTTCTTCTTCATCCTCCCTCATATCAAAACCCCTGAGAGCATTAACAAATTGATTAAGAGTAGGATATGGTGCCTTACCTAGCATGACAGTGCTGAAGGTCTTGTACTTAAGACCTAGACCTCTAGCAAAATTAATCACTTTGCTATCTTCATCTACAGGCTTGTGAATGGCTACAAGGCCATCACATATGCCTTTGAATTCTTTAATATATTCGTCAATTGTTTTGGTTCCTAGCTTCACACTTTGCAGTTGTTGTTTGAGCTGGAACTCCTTATCTTTTGTTGCTTGAAGATAAGCTTCTTCCAAGCATTCCCATATATCCTTGGCAGTTGAGCAGCCTACGATCAAGTACATGCTTTCTTCTGTCAAGGTGCCTAAGATCTAACTCCTTAGCAACACATCTTTTTCCTCCCAGTCATCAACAATGTTGTTGTCTTCTGCACCCTTCTCGCCTGCTACAGTTTCCTCAGTAGTTTTTCCAGTGGAACAGGTATCTTTAGGTGGTTCTGTGATGAGGTAGGTTAATCTCATCACTTGAATCAATTGAGACATTTGTGTCCTCCATATAAGATAATTCGTTGGCTTAAGTTTAATGGAGCAGGAGGAAATAAGATGATGAAGTGAAGAGGTCGAAAGAGTGTTGGTAGAAGGGGTCATTGCGGTTCAATTTTGTGGTTGTTTTGGTTTTGATCTAATACTTAAAGAGCGAAAAAACTTTATTGCTATGATACCATGTAGAAATCTCACGTCTAGGATTAGAGAAATCAAGGATTGTATTGATGATTATAATATTGAGTTACAAGCTCCTTATATAGGAGAATAGTCTTATTCTAGTTATACTAGGAAACCTACTACAACACAATTATTTACATGAGTAGTATTATATTATAACTCAAATACCTTATCCTAGTCAACTCCTACAATATACAGTAGCTTAGTTGTACATAACTTAGGATTTAATAGTCTAGTCCTAGTATGACTCTAACCCTAACTCGTCAGCCTGCTTCAATGGACATGTTCCATCAGTCTTCAAGCCTCCTTCAACATGTATATGTATATGTTCTTTGTGTTAGGCTAGAGTGGCGAGCGAGATTAGGAGAGAGGCGAGCGAGAGAGGGAGAGAGGCGAGTGAGAGAGGGCAGAGAGTTGAGAGAAGTGAATTGTATATGTATATCGGTTAGATAATTATATATATATAAAACTACTATATGTATATGTATCAATGGTTGTGTTTGTATATCTGCATAAAATTTGAATTTGTATACAATTGAATCGAGTTAATATACAATTGAATCGGGTTAAAATATTTGTATTTGTATATCAAATCTCTCTCTCTCTCGCTTTATACAAACATAAATTATACAAATACAATGTATAATTTGTGTTTGCTTAAAGAGAGAGAGAGAAAGACAAAAGAGAACTGGGCTTCTATTTGTATAATTATAAGTGTATAGAATGGAGAAATATGTATTTGTACTTGTATACACAGTTTCTCTCGCTTTATACATATATACATAAACACAATTTATACATTTTTATTTGTATAAAATGAGAGAGGCGAGGGAGAAAATTGAGAGTAGCAGCGAGAGTTAGGGGAGAGAAGCGAATGACAAGAAATTTGGTGTGAATTGAAATTAAATGAAACTGTAGCTATAACATTTATTTTAAATTAATAGTTTGCTATAATAATGGACAATTTTCCCTTCTATTTAATAAATAAACAAATTAGATATGAAATTCGTCAATTATTTTATTGATGATAATCCATCGTTGTTTTAGGGACAAAATTATTAACCACAAATTTGCAAGGAATATGATATCTCAAAAGAAATTAACCTTTTTCTATTTAAATCGTCACAAATAATAAAATGGTCAATCAAATCTTGATTCAAGCAAGTTATAATACAAAATTCACAATTATTATGTATAATGTAAATTGAAAAAATAAATAATATTGGTTATATTAAAGCTAGCTCTAGTAATCATGCTCTAATACTGATATCAAACATGACTCCAGACAAAAAAACTCTTCTAGTAATTTGTTGTCTTCCACCAGTTAGTTTCTTCATTCTTTGACACTAACACTGGTTGATACCTAACTAATTTCATTGATAATGGTGTTGAAACTTTAAGAATCTTGTCTTGTAACAACATGTTACGGCGGTCCACGGCGACTGCACTTGCCGGATTTTCAAGAACCCCGCCATGTATCGCCGTCCCCGTCACTGCAACATTATCAGTAGACATCTTTGGTGACCTTGGATAGTAGAAATCAGTAGGAAAAAAGTAATATTGAAGCCCTGCCATTAATATTAAAAACTTTGCTATATAAACTTTTTTTTGAGTGATTTTGTGTGTTGATATTATATTTTTGATTTTGTTGGGTATTTATAGAGAGAAAACATGGAAATCTGAAAAGTAGGAAAAGGAAAAAGAAAAAGAAAGATTTGACTGCCTTGTTCATCAAGTAGTTTCCTTATTTAATTTATGTGTACCAACTTGATTTCTAGAAAAAAGTTGCATAAAATAACATTATAATCTTCCACTACAAGTACTACCTACTTTCTCTATAACATGTTTTTTATTGGACACGAAATTTAAGTAAAACTAAATTATTATTATTTAAAATTTATGATCATATAGATGTGTTTAAAAATCATCCTACTAAAAATGAAATGGAAAGTTTAAAATTTAATTATATCTAAATATAAAAAAGTATCAATCTTTCAAGGACATTTCTTTATAAAAAAATATATATACATATTCTCTTTCAACAAGTGACAAGTAGTTCAATTCACTATGACGAGACAAATATATGTATTTCGATTAGGCCCCGTATTTTATGGTAACGGTCCTATCATATATGTCTTTTTTTTTCATTTTAGGTTGAAAATTAATTTTACAATATAGATGCTTATGATCTTCGTCAATACTAACTTAAGTCTTTGAGTTTCACCAAAAATACGAGCTTACTTTTGTTATTCTACTCTTTAATATAGTGAACATCTAAGTTGTTCGGACTCTCCAAAAATGTTGTCGCGCTCGTGTCGAATCCTTCAAAAAATACACTATTTTTGGGGGATTCGACACGCATCTGTCGATATTTTTGAAGAGTCCGAGCAATATAGGTGAACATAATATGTTATGGATGATATGTAGTTGTTCGAGTTAATATCTCAAAAGGTCACTCAACTTTGAGAATTTATCTAACAAAGTCATTGAACTTTGTTTTATATCATTAAAATCACTAAACTTAGACCTTTCTATCAATAAAATCACTCAATCAAATTTATCATTAAAAAAAGTATTGGCATGGCAAAATAAATTATTATTTTTATATCATGTAAATATAAATTCCACAATTAAATAAAACTAAAGAAATCTCATAAAGGACTTTTCACTTCCCTCACAAAACTTTTTTTTTAAAAATAAATTAAAATGTATATCCAAACACAATTTTAAATTTCAAAACTTATTTATCAACAATTTAAAAAAATATTTTTTTCGAACTTGAACAAATCTATGTCAACGTTAGCAAACAGTGGAGTTACAAAGGAAAAGTAAAATCTTTACCAATTATATTTAGCAAGAAACATCTAAATAGATTACACGCCGAAGAACGTATTAATTAATATATACTTACTTGTTCTTTTTTTACATTTGTTTATTGTTTTTCTTCCTGTTTTGGATTTAATTTGTCGTTTTGCTTAAATACTTATACTCAATTTTTTATTTAGGAGACAAACTAAATATTATGGTATTACAGTATTCAGTAATACCAAAATATGTTTCACTAAGAAAAATTATTCATTTATTTATTAAATCACACATAAATTATGCAATAATATCATAAAACAATAGTTGTTTCCGTAATTAAGTTTGTCCGAACTTTTTTTAATAAGTTTTTTTTAAAATTTTATTTATTTGTGGGTCTGTGTTTATATGACATAAAAATAATAATTTATTTTGCTATGTCAATATTTTTTTTAATAATAAATTTGATTGAGTGATTTTATGGATAGAAAGGTCTAAGTTTAGTGATTTTTTTGATACAAAACAAAGTTCAATAACTTTGCTAGATAAATTCTTAAAGTTGAGTGACCTTTTGAGATATTAACTCGTAGTTGTTCTATTTACATACAAACATGACCATTCTCAGAGTTTATAATATAATTGTCACAATAATATATAGAATACACTCTGTAGCAGAAAGTATTAATAGAACCTATTTACTTTTGTACAAAATCTCATATGCACCCTTACATCAAGTTGCTAATCTACCAATTGCTGCTAAAAAAAAAGCAATGAAACCTAGTGCAAATACACCACAAGTCGACAAATTATGCTCTAATTAATATTTTTTAAAGAGGTGTGTAAACAAAAAATATAACGAGTAAAGTGATTTGAAATGGGTAATATTTATTGAGCCAATGAAAATATTAAAAAAGAGGTCAGCCGTTTGCATTTAAAATGATGTGAATAATTCTGTGTTTCTAGGGACTATTAATTTGTAGGATCCCAATCCCTACTACACGAAAAGTAAAATGCGGTACTCCATCTATCTAACAATAGTTATTCACTATTAACTTAATACATCATTTAAGAAATAATAAATAATAGGGGTAATATTATTATATTATCATTTGATTTTATTAAATTTAATGTTTTGAAAAATGTATTAGATGATAAATAGTAATTAATAGTAAGAATAAAATAGACACAAAAGGTAAATTATCTCTTGATTTTCTAAATTGGACAAGTATTGTTGGACAACTATTTTTAGTATAGTGGACAACTATTGTTGGACGGAGGGAGTATTATATATTGGGAAAATTAGTAAAGTAGTCAAAATCCCTAACATAATTAGCTTAAAGCCTTAAATCTACATTATAAAATAATTATTAAAAATGTCATTATGTCATTATTTTAGCAAATATAATGTATCCTAATATAATTAATTTACTAACCTTTTATTTCTCAAATCAGTTACCTAGTTTGACTCTACTACCAATTAAAAGTTAAAAAAAAAAGAGCAACTTTCACATCTAGCAAACATAAAAATCTTATTTGTATGTTATAGCTATAGTTTGCATAATTGCGCTCCATAGCAAATTTTATGTTTGCTATAGAGCTTTTGATTTGTATAATTCGCTAGATATATCCAATTTTATAAAAATTGTTCAGTTTTGTATAAATTCATTTATACATTGAAATTTGTATAATAAGATCCGTATTTGTATAATTATAAGTGTATAAGACGAAAATATATGTATTTTTATTTGTATATACAATTTTCTCTCGCTTTATACAAACGCAAACACATTTTATATATATTATACGAAAATGTATAAAATGGCTAATTGTATACCAAATTAGATGACCAAAAAAGGGATGTTTGCTGCGAATTACAAATAAAATAAACTATAAATATAGCATTTAATTTGAATTAATAGTTTGCTATTTCATACAATTTTTCCGACCCCACATTCTAATATTCTCTCTCTAGTTTTTTACCCCAAATCTCTCCACTCTCTCTGTTGTTTCCACCATTGTTATCTCATATACTTGTTTAAGAAATTTCTTTGACTTGTACGATTTCAACATCTGACAATTCTTCTTGCAAATTGGGGTATAATATTTGATTACTATCTCTTACATCTAATCAGGAGTCAGACCTGCTCCACAACTTCTCTGCTTATTGGGCTCGGGCGGTTCCCGACAGATCTCCGCCGCCACTCTATGGATGGTTCCGAAAAGACTCTTCTTGAATCCATGGAACTTGATGAATCAACTGTCGGATCGATGTTCTTAATTTTCCATCATTCTCAATTCTAAATAACCAAAATACAATTTATTTACATATTCATTATTTAGGTATTCATCCTAATTGAATATGTAAAACACACTTTTTATTTTATTTTGCTTATTTTGTATTTACAATATCACTTTGTATACCAAATAGCTTGTATTTAGATTTTATTTCATATTCGTCCTAATGGTATACCATCAAGTTTTGCATTTATATTTGATTTTGTATTCATTCTCAATTCTAAATAACCAAAATACAGTTTATTTATGTTATATATGTATTAATCCTAATTGCATCAGTAAACAAATTTTGTATTTTATTTTGCTCATTTTGTATTTTCAATATCACTTTGGATACCAGATAGTTTATGTTTAGATTTGATTTTGTATTCATTGTCAATTCTGAATAACCAAAATACAGTTTACTTACGTATTCATTATATAAGTATTCTGTAATGACCTATTTTCGTCGTTATAGAAAAATCAACAGGAAATTTTTTTGGGCCGGAAAACTTTTTGATAGTAACTTGAAATTTCTCAACCTAGTCCAGATTTGGACGAAATCGGAGTCAGTAAGGTCTAGGAAAATATGGTAACAAGCGGGAGGTCTAATTGTGAATTTGACCATATGAGTTGATAACTAAGACGTTAAGGAAATCGTATGAGTTTACAGAATTGAATTCGGACGAGTAGAACTCCCGAAATTGAACTTAGCTTGAACGGGTATTTTCTAAGTGTTATGGGATGAAGGTGTGTTGTGAAATGGAGGTTTGAAACTCTTAAATCGTCTTTCTATCTCTGTGCAAGCCGTTATGGTGGGGCCATTGTAGTGGGGTGAGGGTCGCATAACGGGATAGTCACGAAATAAGTCGGTAATACCCCAAAAACGTCATTATTCTGCAATTTCCATTTTTGAGAGCTAGGAGACGACCCTAGACGAGTTCTTGACAGTTTTCGACGAAGTTTGGTGCTAAATGTAAGGTTTTCGCTCCCCGATTCCACTTTTCGATCTGTAGAACGTAAAATCATGATGGGATATCATTGGGGCGAGGGTTTTGAATGGTTTTGGATGGTGGTAAAAACCTTAGCTGCACCTTAGGATCATAATTCAGGTCTTGGGTCATTGGGTTAGTTGTAATTCGGGTAAATTAGACCTTAATTATTGATCCTCGCATTGAATTATTTGTTTGTAGACCTAGAGCAAGCGGAAAGAATCCAGAAAGGGAAGAATTAAGTTTCTTAGGGGATTCAAGTTTTGTTCAAGGTAGGTGATGGTTGTGATTTCAAGTGTGTGATATATGTTTGTACTTGCTTCATTATATTGCATGTATGTATGTATGTGAATGTTGCATTATTGATCACACTAATCGTAAATGAGTATGAGTGAATAATTATATGTCATGAATCACCTCTTGATTGTTTGATTTTGAGAATGTACATTGTGATTTATGATTGTGGTATGTTGAATGGATCGGGTGTCACAAATCGGCACGCTAACTGGGATCGATTGCCACGTACCGGCATAAACTCTGGATCGGGTGTCACGAACTGGCACACTAACTTGGAACGGGTGTCACGATCCGGAACATTAACTATTTGAGTATGAGTTCTGTGAGAGGACCAATGACTTGTCATATATGTGGAACATTGATAATGTGGAATTGTGCATTGATCCGAAATGATATTAATATTGTATATGTTCGGTGTATGCATATTTTATAATGTTGTAATTACTTGCTTATATAACACTTAGTGGGATAATTGTGTGATCCTACCAGTACGCTGTAGTTGTGTACTGATACTGCACTTGCTCTTTCTTTGTTGAGTACAAGGTATCTTAAGGCGGCTATTGACAGACCTCTTTTAGAAGACCAGTGATCGATTCGAATTTAAGGCTGAGCCAGTTCTTCCAAGCTGCCATGAGTTCTCATTATGTTTAGTCCATTGCTATTCGGACTTAGACTAGTACTTTAGATTTTCTTATGTTTAGTTGGATTGTACCCATTTCCTTTAGACTGTTGGTTTCTTGTTAGAGTTTTGGTACATTGACTTTGAGTTTCTAGGGATTTATTTCCGCATTGTTTTTTTAGTCGTTGTTAGACTTTTGGAAGTTTATGGGAACTTCAGTTTTCTGCATTTAAACATGTTTCCATATCTTTAAATGTTTAGTTTGAGGTTAGTTGATTAGTAGTTATGGTTCGCCCACCAGAGGGTTAGTGTGGGTGTCACTTACGATGATCTGGGTCGTGACAAAGTTGGTATCAAAGCCCTAAGATCGTTGATCTCGATGTACCAAAATGAGTCTAGTAGAGTGTTGCAAAACGGTACAGAGACGTCTGTACTTTTCTTCGAGGGCTACAGGAATTTGGAAAATCTCTCTATTTTCTCTTGTCTCTTTTTGTGCTATAACTTGGGTCCAATTGAACTCTTCTGTCCGTAGATGGTTCACACTAGATTCAACGGTGTCAGACCCGTAGCTCCCGTCAATGAACCAGTCGAGGGATCTGCAGTCAGAGGTCACGGTCGAGGCATGGGCAGAGGAAGAGTTAGGGGTAGAGGCAGAGGAAGGGTAGCACTACTAGCGATGGAGCACCAGTTGAGAATGCTCCTAGAGATGAGGCTCCTCCTACACACAATGAAGTGATAGAAGAGAATGTGGAGATTGGAGACGATGAGGATGTTGGACAGGAAGAGGATGCACCGGCTGGGAATACCAGTGTCCCTTCCTTAGACACAGTGTTAGCTCTACATATCATGACTTTTCTGAAGGGATTGATTGGTCCTGGAATCGTTCCAACAGGGCAGGCTACTCAACCTCCAACTAATCACCCCGCTACTGCTATTGATCCCAGGGGTGATGCGGCATTAGGTACTGATTCCTTTTTCCATCTTTTGTTGGGTCCTATGATGACCGGTAATGAGCATGAAATAATGTTGACTAAGTTTTTGAAACTAAAACCTCTTGTGTTTCTTGGTTCTGAGAATGAGGACGCTTATGAATTTATTTTGGATTGTTATGAGAGGCTGCATAAGTTAGGTATTGTGCATCAACATGGAGTAGAGTTTGTGACTTTCCAACTTCAGAGTGAGGTTAAGCAATTGTGGAGAACTTATGTGGAATGCAAATCGTCAACTCACCCCCACTCACTTGGACACAGTTTCATGCTCTGTTTCTGGAAAAGTATGTGCCTCAGACTTTGAGAGATCACAAAAAGGATGAGTTCATGGCTTTGGAGCAAGGTGGTATGTATGTGGCTGCTTATGAGGCCAAGTTACATGCTTTGTATAGATATGCTACGCAATTGGTGACTACTGAGGAAGAAATGATATGTTTATTTGTTAAGGGACTGAATTCTGAGTTACAAGTATTGTCTGTACACATGACTTCTGCAGGAAAGAGTTTTAATGAGGTAACATATTTTGTGTAGAAAGTGGAGGGGGTAAGGCGAGATGGTTAGGCTAAGGCATTCTCTAAGAAAGCTAAGAACTCAGGAAACTTTCAGGGCTCCTACTCTAAAGGTTCAGGTAGGCAAACACTTGCAGCCTGGCCAATTCAGTCGGTTATGCCCGCCTCTACAGGTAATTACTCGGGAACTCCACCTCAGAATTTAATTCAAAATAGCTAGGGAGACGCACCTTCGGTGGGCAGCATGTTATCTTTTAATCGTACTTGTTATAATTGTGGAGAACCTGGCATATGAGGACAGATTGTCCCCACCCGTGCCCGTTGGACCCTGTGCAACAGTAGTCTAGAGAAATGGTACCTGCGGGAAATTATAATAATGGTTTAGGGCATCCACAAGGTGGGCAAAGAGGGAATCAGTGAGGCCGTGGAGGTTGGGAAAATGGTAATGCAGGCAGAGGTGCAGCGCAGCCAGGCAGGGAAGTCGTCCGTCAAGATAACAGGGCTCAGAGTTACGCCTTTTTGGGCAAGATGGAGGCAGAGTCTTCTGACGCGGTGATCACATGTACTATTTTTGTCTGTGATGGGATGGTTAATGTGTTATTTGATCCGGGTTCTACTTATTCTTATGTGTTGATTAGTGTGATTTGCCTTAGAATTTGATATGATTTGTGATATACTTGATGCCCCCATCCATGTTTCTACCCTAGTTGGAGAGTCTGCCATAGTCATTTATGTTTATCGTGCTTGTCTTGTTATGTTTATGGTTTTCAGACTTGGGCTGATTTGGTTATTTTAGATATGACTGACTTTGATATAATCTTAGGTATGACTTGGTTGTCCCCCTATTATGCTATGTTGAATTGTAACACTAAGTCTGTGACTCTAGAGATCCCCGGTAGGGAAAAGTTAGAGTGGGAATGGGTGTACAAGCCTAAGCCAGCTAAGATCATATCCTCCGTTCGGGCTAGGAAACTGGTGGGGTAGGGTTGTTTGGCTTATTTGGCGCATATTCGAGATGTTGAGGTTGAGTCTCCCTCTATTGAGTCTATTCCTGTGGTGTCCGAATTTAGAGAAGTGTTCCCTACTTATTTGCCTGGTATGCCTCCAGATAGAGATATAGATTTCTGCATTGACTTTGAACCTAGTACCCACCCCATTTCCATTCATCTGTATCGTATGGCTCCGGCAGACTTAAGAGAGCTTAAGGCTCAAATCCAAGAGCTTCTAGATAAAGGATTTATTCGCCCTAGTGCTTCCCCTTGGGGTGCTCCTGTATTGTTTGTTAAGAAAAATGATGGTAGTATGAGAATGTCCATAGACTATCGTTAACTGAATAAGGTCACCATTAGAAATAAGTATCCATTGCCTCTGATAGATGATCTTTTTGATCAGTTGTAGGGCGCATCCGTTTTCTTCTAGATTGATTTAAGGTCTGGTTACCATCAGTTAAAGATTAGGTCCGAGGATATACCAAAAACAACATTTAGGACCCACTACGAGCATTATGAGTTCCTAGTTATGTCGTTTGGGTTGAAAAATCGCATGCAACTTTCATGAGTTTGATGAATGAAGTGTTCAAAACCTTTCTTGATTCGTTTGTAATAGTGTTTATTGATGATATTCTGGGTTATTCTAAGAGTAAGAAAGAGCATGCCGACCATCTTTGTATAATTATGGGTGTTCTTGGGAGACAAAAGTTGTATGCGAAATTTTCTAAGTGAATTTTGTTGACTTCAGTTTCCTTTTTGGGGCATGTAGTTTCGAAGGAAGGGGTAATGGTAGATCCCCAAAAGAGTGAAGCGGTTAAGAATTGGGTCCAACCTAGCTCTATGACTGAAATTAGGAGTTTTGTGGGGTTCGCTAGCTACTATCGTTGGTTTGTGAAAAACTTTGCTTCTATTGTGATGTGAGGCAAAAAATACATATTTTTTAATCATTATTTCCTCACATTTATTATTTATATTTATCCTTTTTGAGCATGAATTTTATGAATTGTGTTAAATGGTATATTTTATTTGTAGGATTAAATTGGTGAAAAAATGAAGAAGTTTGGAGCTAAAACGAATTAAAGATGAAAGGTTGAAGAAGGAAATCAAACAGACAACTTAATGAATTAAATTTATTAAAATAATATATTTCTATATATGGTGCAAAGATGAACGTCAATTCAATTTGAATTAGGCTTATGACTGCCACGTGTCAGCAGCGAAGGCCATCTAATTATTTGGAAGGCGGCGGCAACAAAATATTCGAGAAACAACAAATAAGTTACGGAAATCAATTCCTTCCAGGTTTTGATTTCCTAATTTCTTTGGAATCAATTATTTTATTTAGGGTTTCCTACATCTATAAATAGCGCATATAAATAATTATTTGAAAAAAGCCAAGAACCAAGATATAAGACACAATATAAATTTTCTTCTAGCTTAGGAACTTTGGAAGAGCCGCCGTGGAGGCCAGAGAATTGTGGTTTATTCTTTCTTTTCCTTTATTATTTATTTGTATTTGTGATTAATAAAAGATTGTGTAGCTATTGTTCTTAACTTTTTATGATTAACACAAACATATTTATTTTAATGAATTTTGATTGTTTTTTTGAGATAATGAGTAGCTACATTTCATAACTAGGGTTGTGGGAACCATAAGCGATTAACAAAGTATAAATAATAACTAAGTAATTCGTGAATAGTGTTGAAGCATGCATTGATAATTCTTTCGTCTAGAAGTTTAACGGTGACCAACGTTAGAACTCGCCTTGTTGCTACTTGCCGGACCAAGGAGGTTATCAACAAGAAAAGAATTATCAACATAGATTTAGTGTGATACTATCTAATAGTCTAGTGTCGATTGGTGCGAAGTAATAACTAAGCCAAACATTGATTATGATGTCTAATATGAGGTAAAGGTAAGAGTTAGTAAATTATACACACGTAGCCGGACCAAGGTACGGGGTGAAATTCTCTAGATGCCGGACCAAGGATTTAGAGATACCTAATTTATCACTTTGCATGTAATACACTAGAAAAAGATTACTATTATTAGGATGACTGCGTTATGAGCTTATGGGGAATACATTCCTAGTTACTTTTAATAATCTGAATATAAATAAATACTTAGTTCAAAGCTATCTTTTTATTGTTTTTATTTTATTTCAATTTAAATCCCCCCATTTTTATATAACGACTATCGAGTTAAATATTTGCTATTGACAATATTCTTCTATATTCTCTGTGGGATTGACCCCGACTCATAGTTTGATAAATATATTGCATACGATCGTTTATATTTATTTTCAAGAAGTATATTTGAACGTTATCATATTGCCGCACATTTTACAAGTTTGACAAAAACGGAGGTACCTTTTTAATGGACTGAAAAGTGTGAGGAGATCTTTCAAAAGATCATGACTCTTCTGACCACATCACATATTATTGTGTTGTCGGTGAAAGGTAAGGATTTTATTGTTTATTGTAAGGCTTCACATTCAGGGTTGGGTGCGGTGTTGATGCAGGAAAAGAATGTCATAGCCTATGTATCTCGACAGTTGAAAGTTCATGAACGAAACTATCCAACACATGAATTAGAATTGACAGCGGTAGTGTATGCTCTTAAGATCTGGAGGCATTATATTTATGGTGTTACGTGTGAAGTATTTACTGACCATCATAGCCCGCAACATGTATTCACTCAAAGTAATTGAATTTGAGACAACGAAGGTGCATGTAATTACTCAAGGATTATGATGTGACCAACCAGTATCATCCGGGCAAGGCTAATGTGGTGGCGGATGCACTAAGTCGAAAAACGGTAAGTATGGATAGTCTAGCTTGCTTTGGTGTGACCAAGCGACCTTTGGTCAAGGAAATTCAACATTTAGAGTCTAAGTTCATGCGGTTGGGCATCTCAGAAAAAGGTGGGGTGTTAGCTAGCATTGAGGTTAGAGCTGCCTTTGTTGAGGAGATCAAGGACAAACAGTTTGAGGATGAGAATTTGAATGAGCTTAGGAAGAAGATGGTAATTGGTAAGGCACAAAATATGGTTCTTGATGTGGGTGGAGTGCTCAGTTTTAAGGGAAGGATTTGTGTTCCTAGAGTGGGCGACTTGATTCATAATTTATTGATAGAACCTCATGGTTCGCGGTATTCCATTCATTCGAGTGTGACCAAGATGTACCGAGACTTGAAGCGACTCTACTGGTGGCCTAGCATGAAGAAATATATAGGGGAGTTTGTGGCTAAGTGCCCAAATTGCCAACAAGTAAAACATGAGCATCAAAGGACTGCAGGTTTGCTTCAGAGAATATCAATTTTGAAATGGAAGTGGGAAAGGATAGTTATAGATTTCGTGGTTGGTCTTCCAAAGACATTGGGAAAGTATGATTCTATTTGGGTAATGATTGACAGATTGACTAAGTCGGCCCATTTTATTCCAGTCAGAACAACACAGTTCATATGTCATGGCTACAAAATATTCTTTCAATAGGTGATCTCGACATGCTATTTTGTTGGATCCATCTCCATTCATGTGACCATGGTAATATTGTCCTCTGCCACCCCAACCGATATAATATTCTTGACCACACCTGTTGGAATTCGGTGTTGCAAATTTTCAGGATGGTTACTACACAACATACAGTTTGCATCAATACCCCAACTGATTAATTTTATCTTAGTTCTCATCTTTTCAAGTATTTCTCATTGTTTTCACTTTAGTTTTGAGTATTATTTTTATTGTTATTATTGATGACATATTTCATCTGAGTCCAACAATGCAGAAGAGGTACAATATAGATCAACATAAATATGTTAAAACTGCTAGGCTGACTAAGAAGCAAATACAAGACCTCATCAAAAAACAACATTTGACATGTTTTATTCGTTCTTACCATAGCCTTCAAGCTCATTCATGAGAGGTTTGTGTTTTTCTCTTTTTATAATACATCCATCTTTTTCTATTAATTTTTCGATCGATTTATATGTTTTCTAATTTTCTATTTAAAATAAGGAAGACTTTTACTTGGTACAAAACAGTTGGGGTGCTAAGTGGGGTCATAAAGGCTTTGGTAAAATCAAGTGTTGTCTCATCACTAACTTATCATACCCTATTCTAGAGAAAGAAGAGAAGAATGAGTAGGAGCCATCAAGAAAAATTGGTGCAACACTAATTTGCCAAATAGTATCCACATGCTAACAAGAAAAATTATGGCTTTAATTTGCAACTTTTTATACACCGATTTGATGTTAATGTTCATAATATGCAACTTTTTAGGGCTATTACTAAGATGATTGTTATGTATTTCTCTTTTATCATATAATTGATCTAGCATTAACATTAGTAAATGTTTGCTGTGATATAAAATTCTGATTTTTCTAAGTACTACTGTTATTTATGTCTCTCTTGGATAGTTGGAAAGCCAACTACAATAACTGATGAAAAGTTGCAATAGTGAAGGTGCCACTTCCAGCACCAGGCCATCTCAACCAATATAATTTCACCGTCTCATTTCTATGTCCATTATGTTGGAACCATTGCTCACTCACATTCAACAAGCGAAAGCTCAGGTCCATGGTCTTGATCCTCACACCATGTCGAACATTCACTTTCATTACCTTCTTTTTAAACTCCCCTGCCAAATTTTGCATAATGCTCCACACAAATTTCCTGACCAACTAATCCCTTAATTCTTAGCAGTATCACATCTCTGTGGCCCTGTTTGCTCACTAGTAGGCAAACTTCTTAGCATCCAATAAAGTTTTAATCAGTTTACTTTCAATACAAACTTCATAAAACACATACCAACAATTTTGAAATCATGAAAACACAAGAAAATTTCATGGTTCCATTGCCAGCACAAAGCCATCTCAATCAACTTCTTCAACTTGCTTGCATATTCTCCTCATCATCATACAATCTCCATGTCTACTATGTTGGTTGAGCTACTCATAACCAACAAGCTCGAGTTCGAGCCAACGTGTTAAATCCATCAGACATAGCCAAAATATATTTCCATAATATCTCGATACCTTATTTTGACTCCCATGCACCTGATCCTAATGCATGGAGCGAATTCACAGCTCAATTCTTACCATCTTATAATGCTTGCATGCTTCTTCGCAAATTCATTGCTTTCCCTGCATGCGCCAATTGGCTTATTCTTCCACAGACGGGTTCATGAGTCATTGTGGCTTGTATTATAGATATCACCAGCCTTAAATGCCTGTATATGAGGACTGCAAATGTCCTATTGCAGCGCCATACTATGCTTCGAGAGAGGGCATCCTTTTAAATTGTTCTGCTTCAAGTGGAGCAGACAATTACCCTGCTACTGTGCACATTGACTAAAGTACGTATTGAAACTAGGATGTTTGTTATAAGTTGGTTAGGAAGATATTTTAGGTGAAATAGATATTGAATGAAGGGTAATAAATAGATGAAGCTCGTACATTCATTAATAAAATTCTTTTTCTTCTTCTTCTTCTTCTCCATCTTTTGAATTGCCAAAGTCCATTGATAGATTTCTAGATCTGTTAGCTAGTTTTTCATAAGCTAGACACTCTGAACAACCAATTAATGTTTTCTTTTATTGTGATGGAACTCTTGAAAACAGGTCTGGTCATTAGGGAATGGAAGAAACACGAGGAGCTTGTCACTGCATCCGCCATTGAGAATGTCGTGAGGAAGTTAATGGCATCAGAAGAAGGCGACGAGATTAGAAAAAGAGCAGAAGATTTGGGAGCAGTAGTAAGGGAGTCCATAGAGAAAGGAGGAGCTTCTCAACTGGAGGTAGATTCTTATATTGCTCATTAAGGCTGGGCACTGGACCGGACCGAACCGGAACCACTTTAGCAAGTAATTTTATACTATTTTGACAAGTTAACAAATCATGTTCTTCATCTGGTTGAATATCTAAATTTTGATAAATGCATTCAACTAAAGCTTTTGCACCATATTCTTTATATTCAGGGTTGAAAAGAATTTCAGTTAAATAAATTTGAGAGATAGGAAAAAAATATTTCTTAAATTTTGAAATCATAACTTCAATAGCATTTGCAAATAGTTCATTTGGTTTATATTCAGCAAAGAGAGTTGAAATCTCACATACATGTATTAAAATTTCAGTAATAGTAGAATATTACATTCCAGAAAAAAATTTAGTAGCATCATAAAATGATTTCAAAAATATTCTAAGTTCATTTACTTCTTCCCAATCACAATCATTAAGTTTTGAATCAGAATAAGCATTATGAGAATTAAATTGCATCATAATAGGTTCTCTATATGCATAAGCAACTTCAAACATATCATAAAAGGAATTCCATCTAGGTTTTACATGTTTTGGAACTTTTCTAAATGAAAATTGTCATGTATTACAAAGCTCTTTAAATCGATTAATTCTACTACTACTATTCATATTCAAAATAAAAAAAACAAGCATTATCAACTTTTTTTCAACTATTTTCAAATAATTTCACACCATCACTAACAACCAAATTTAATATATGCGCAACACATCTAACATAAAAACCATATTTACTAATAGGACAAAGTCTAGGTTCTAGCATATTAAAAACATTTAAATTAGCAGAAACATTATCTAAAGTAATACTAATGACTTTATCACAAAGACCGAAAAAATCTAAAATATCCAACACAGTAGTAGGTAGCAATATACATCCCAGTTTTTTTCTGTTGACAAATTTTGAAACCGATAATTTTTTTTGTAAATTCCAATTATAATCAATCTAATGTGCAGTAACAGTTAAATAATCAAAACCATTAGGACTACGACCCATATCAGTGGTAACAACAAGTTTACAATTCATTATTTCAAAATAGGCACGCAAATATTGACAATGTTTCTCTTGAAATTCAAAAATATCTATTTTTACCATGCCTCTTGATAAACTAGTAAAACTAGGATTATATGTCTCACGAATATATGCAATAAAACTCGGATGTTCTCCAAAACTAAAAGGTAAACCACAAACAATAACTATTTTAGCAAAATTTTCACGATCACGATCCTTATTATAGGTTCGATGTGTAAGAGGACCACTTGATTTCAAGGTAATTAATTCACCTTAGAACCATATTAGACCCTCTAACCGATGATCCAACGCTAGAATCTTCATTAACACCAAGAGAAGATAAATATGCAAACCACTCTTTCTATGTTTTTGAATCAAATGTCTTTTTAATCTCCCCGTTAAATCTCCACTCCCACCAGATGTATATTTAAATTGTTTTTTACAAATATTATATATACTAAAAGTTTTTTCATAATTCAAATAACAAAATTTTCACACATGTATTTTTTAGTATGTTCTACCTTGGTCTTATCCCTAGTTGGAAAAATAGGAGGACGACTAGTTCCAACCGGTGGAACTTCAGTACTATTGAGGTCGGGACTAGTCGGTGTATCATCTAAATCTACTTCTTCATCTTCGTCAATTTCTACTTCTTCATTTTCTTGATAATTACCATAATGTATTTCATAAAGCTCATTGGGAATTATAGCAGTATTCGAATTAAATTCTATAGGACCGGAATGAGAAAAAATTGTTTCATTCACATGCGTAAATTCATCCGTATTTATTCTAACAAAAGAAACTTTAGATTTAGAAGAACTAGAACCTTTATTAGTTCTTATAGACATATTTTTTACTCCTTCTACAACACCTATTTTACCTTTACCACTTTTTTTAGAAAACTCCATGATATAAAATTATAAATTATAAAATTTGAAATTTTACAAGAACAAATAAAATATAATAACAACAACTTACAAATACTAAATACAAAAAATAAATATAAGATTAGAGAGTGGAACGAAGTTACCAAACATTTGTGTAAAGAACAAACGATTATAATCGAAAATTGAAAAATTAATGTCGAAAGTTGAAGTTTGAAGATGATTCCTCCAAACTTTGAGAAAGATTGAGAATTGACAGAAATTAATAATTGTTAATTGTTATTGATCTGTAGACTGAAAATATGTAAATTGTAATTATAAAAATAAAGAGAGGGAGTATATATAATGTGTTGGAAAATATTATCATTGAAATAGAGAGTTGGAGACATTGAAATGGAGATTGGAGACGCTGGAAAATTGTTGTTGGGGAGTCTTGCGAGTTGGGAAGAAGGTCTTGGGGCAATGAGAGGGAGCAGACGGCAGAAACTTTTTAGAAAAAGGGTGAAAGGAGTCAACTTTTTAGGTTAAAAATTTCAGTCTTTTAGCCCTTATTATATATATATATATATATATATATATATATATATATATATATATATATATATATATATATATATATATATATAAATTAATTAATAAAAAATAATTAACCGGATTATCGGATCGAAACTGAACCGGACCGAACCGAAACCAAAATTTATCGGAATTACAGGGATGAATATTCGGTCCGTCCCGTCCTGAGTACCGATTCACGGTGTCCCGTTTCGTCCCGTAAACTACCGGATCAGAACGGATCGGAATGATACCGGAGTAGTATCGGACCGGTACCGGTACATCCCGATCTGGTGCCAAGTCTTATTGCTCATACAACTAGATAAACTTGTTTTTCACAATAATATTGTAATGGTTGTTGACACCCAATTTTGGCTCTCCACATTTAACTATAGTAATAATTATAATAATAATAATAAAATATATATGCTATGAAATTTTTCATAGGAATACAAAAAAATTTAATTATTTATTTGACTTGATAAATTTTAACATTTACAAAAAATGTTATTTCTTATAAAAAAAAATTAAATATATTATATTACTGCTTACTTTCTCATTTTTTAAATAAATGTGTTCTTCTTAAGAATTGAATCTATTTTGGTTCAAATATAATTCCTTTTGTCGCAATAGATATTTTTCGTACATTTATTAAAATTAGAAAGCATAGTTAATTGATGATTTACTAATTTATGTTAATTTAATTTTAAGAGTGACTAATTTTATCAAATAAGTTAATCTTGCAAAATAATTATCAGTTATAGCTATTTAATAAAGACAGTAGTTATAATTTAAATGAATTCAATTTGAGCAAATTTGGCAATCTAGGTCTTATTAAACCGGCCAATCCGTGTATGCCACGTAGGCGAGCACATGGATTGTGCTTTCTTTAGATTCGATCTCAGCCTTACAATCTAATCTAACGGCCTCAATTAATTCATACTTTTACTATTATATATATATATATATATATATATATATATATATATATATATATAATTATTTATTTTTTAACTCTTTATTTTACTAACCGTCCGATCAAATGATCGGACGGCCCAAATTAAATCTCAAGTTTTTCATCTTTTCCCAAAATAAGTACAATCCCATCGCCTGTCAAGCTTTTTCCCTTTCCCAGAAACGTTTTCCTTCTTCCCCATACGTTTCTCTTCCCAAAAAATTGCCCCTTTCCCATCAAACTTTTTTTTCTCTCCTCTCCCATCGATCTCTCTGCTCTGCCATCGTTTCCACCTACAAACCACCGGAAAATGGCAATTTCCGGTGGTCATCAATATATCTTCCCACGCCGTCCATCAATCATAGCCTCTTCCTATCAACTTTACATCCCTTCCATCATCTTTTATGAACCAAAACAGACCTCAAAAGCCTTACCACTGGCACGCTACGCCTGAAAAGGTGAAAGGCATGAAGAACCATCAGATTTGGGGCTAGTCGTCCCTTTAATCTAATGGGTGTAAGGTTCCATCACTTATTTTTTGAACGTAGTAGAGGCCCCAAATCGGCTATAAATAAGAGAATCGAGAAAAATCCAAGGACACCAGGGGGAATCGACTAAAAATCATCCAAAAAAAAGGGTTCGAAAAATCACCCAGCAATAGAGAAAGGGCAACAAATTTTAAAATTATTATCATTGTTTTCTGTTTCTGTTTCTTTATTCGAGTTGAGGTTCGAGAAAGTTTAAAGTAGAATTCTTGACGTCAACGCTTTAGTTTGCTGCTCAACACAAGGTAATCTTCTTCTTCTTTTTTTTCGCTTCTCTGTCATTTTCATTTTCATTTATAGAAAAACACTTTGTGTTATGTTTGCTGTAAGTTTTTTTTTTCGTTTATAATTTTTTTTTGTTTTTGGTGAGCCTCCTTTTCATATGTTAGTCGTCCTATATAGCTTAAAACATGTTTGAATTTTACTGTGTTAGTAGGTCAGAATTTTTGTTTGCTTAATCAATCAATATTCATTTATTGTATAATCTTGCTTCTAAGGACGAATTTCCCCTTTATATAATTGCTTCACCTTTGAGATGAGATTATGTTTTGGTATTGGTTGATGTATATTTTCACCTTGCTTAAACATTCTATTGGAAAGTTATGTTAATCGAACGTGTATTTCCTGTCGATTTGAACTATATAAAAACTGATCATTTGCTGTAATTTTTACAGAGTTGAGTTTACTTTTGTTGCTTTGTATAACCTAAGATTCACGTCCACATCAAAGTTAAATTTTGATGATTATTCTTGTGTTTTCTTTCTTACTTAAGTTCTTTTCCTAGATTTCATGAAAGTCATTTATAATTGTAGTTAAATCAGATTCTATGTGATGTTAATTTGGTTATGTGCATTACTTATTTTAAGCTTGCTCGAATTATATTTCAACCTCGTAGTAAGTTGGATGAAGCATTGACTTTCTTTCTTGCTGGATCTGCGATAAATTTTTTATTGTTGTCCCCCCTCTTTACTTTTAATCAATAGTCTTTTCCATATTCTTAGAGCTATTACTAACTTTTATCAGCATTTAACTTTCCTGTTTCGACTTCAGTTTCAACAAAACCAATTTATGTACTTTAGATTCTGCATCTTCGTAAGTTAGTTAAATCTATTTGCTTACAGTTCTTTGTGAATATAAATCATGTACAGCTCGTAAACATCTATTGTGCCTGTTATATGTTTGTATGTGTTTATCTTTGAACCATTGAGATTTTCTTAACTTCATTTTGATTTTGTTCCCAACTTCAGTCTCTTCATGATAAGTATTTATAATAGTCAAAATGTACAGTTTTATAAATCATCTAGTATGGGTTTTTGATCATAGGTTTGTACATCGTATTATATATTTTTGGGTTTTGAAGAAACTTAACAGTCTAGATTGATTTTTTTTTTTAAGTTCAGTCATTTTGTTAGCTACGGCCAGTGAATCAAATCTCGGTTAAATTCTAATAGTTGCCTTTTTTTGATTTTTCATTCTCTGGTGTATTGATAGTTTGCGGCTGTAGTCTTCCCATTGTTTATACTAGCCTCTTCTTGTTGTTTGAATATTTAAGAACAATTCTTTTTTTTGATACACGCGTCTGTATTTCAAAAGATAAAGTTATTTTCATTTACTATGCGCTAAAACACTTCAGATAATTGAAATCAATCCTTCCTTTGCTTGAGTGTTGAGCATTGGGTTTGTCCTAATGCGTGAATGTGCAGTAGTTTTTTTTTTTTTCGAGTTCCCAAATCGAAAGGTGTTCCTAATTAACTAATATATCATATTCTTTTATTTTCCAATTTTTGAAATGCATACTATGTGACTGTTGACTTCTTTTTTCGTTGCCCTCCCCTTTTTTAGATGAACATAACTCGAGATACAACTCATGTACTTTTTCATGTCAAGAATGTGATCTAAAAATGTTATGTTTAGTTCTATAGGTTCCAAAGTTTCCACCCCCTTTTTATATATGACGAGAGTCCGTCCTTGTGGATACGTCCTCCTTGCTTGCTTATTTCGCTAACTTGTTAGTGTGATTTGCCAACTAACTGACCCATTGGTTCTTAATGTCATTCAAGGACCTGTTTGAATGAGAAATAACTTACGTTTGGTGTTGCCCTTTAGCATTCTCCAAAGAGCTAGGCTCGGATAAATGAGAACTTGTATCACAACTCTTATGCATCCTAAAATCATTAATTTTCTGTCTTTAGATTCCCATTAGAATTTAGCAACGTATTTTGGTGTAAAGTCATTTTTATATCTCCCTATTCTCTTCTTTGTCCTTTCTTATGAAAATTGCTTAAATCAAGTTGAGTTTTTGAACTTGTTTTGTCTTTGATGAATCTGCTTCGAGCTTTTTCTCGGTGTGATCAAAGGTAGTTAGTTGAATGTTATTTGATAGCATATTCCTAGTCACAAAGTTATTTATTTATTTTTTTGCTAAGAGATTAAGGGAGATGCAATCCAACCTCCGTAGAGAGGATAGAAGAGGTTAGATGTTCTCTCTTAAATGTAGTTAATTTTTTTTATATCACGTGAAATATTTGGTTCATTATTCATTTATTGCTTACTTGTATTTGATTTTGTTGCTAAACTTTATGACTTATGTTTATAACTGCCCTGCTGAGATGATTATGGTTATTCCTAATCACTTCTTATTCTCTTTTTATGTTTTCTAATTTGTTTCCTTTTATCTTCTCATATTTCATGTACAAACGGAGGGCTGGAGTTTCTACTTCGAAACTCGTTATTGGCCTAAGATATTATGCCCACAGCAAATTAGGATCATCGCAATGCTTGGAGCCTCGCAAAATTAGGAGTCCAATATTTCTTAGTCTTCCTCTTTTTGAGTCTTAATTATATTGTCTGGATATATTGGCTAATCTTTGCTTACAAGTTTTGATATATTATTTGTCTTTTATTTTGAAGCTTATTTCACATGAACTAACATTATTTGTTTATGAATTTAGTTGAGACTCCTTTAGAGTAAACGATGCAAAAGATATTTTCTTAAAAAATGGGTTAGCATTTTTACTTAAAGCAATCCTTAGTGCCTTTTAAGTTGAAAAGAGGTGGCTCATAGTTTTAAAAGTTTTCCAAATAAAGTTTCAAGGGGTTACAATAATATTTGTTTAGGTGTTTCAAAATTGAAAAAAAAATATATATATATACTTAGGCCTTTATCTTAAGGAATAGGAAAATTTATCATCTAAAATTATGAATCGAGAGATACATAAAAGCTAAAATAATATTCATTTAGGTCCGCTCATCGCTTAGGACCTCCAAATATTTTGAAATTAGTTTAAAGGCTAGAATAATTACATTTAGAAATTTACTTAAGGCTAAGATACTTATCTTTAGATATACAATTTTTTAGAAAATAAGTAGGGAAATAGGCTTATATATTTAACAAAACAAATGTAACTATGGAATAAGTTTCAATAGTTAAGCCTATTTTTATACTCTTTACATCATCCCTTTATAAAATGTATTGACTATACTTACTTTTTTTAATCAAACGTTGCTAATAACACTTTAATCTTTTTAACATGCTATTTCAAATTTTAGATATATAAACAGGTTCAAATACAAGGTACACATATATATGTCATACACATAAAGGTATATATTCTATATTTTCTCTACATAATCAATTATATTTTATCTACTATTTCGAATGTTATTTATCTGTTTTTATAAATTATTCCTACACTTTACACATTATTTTACCAAATACAATTTATCGTCAACGTATCCCTACATGTAAAAAGAATGATAAACATTCATATATTTTACACAACTTACATGTAAATATCACACTTTATAATAAACATATTTAATATTACAAACCTTCATATAATATTTTAACATCTAGTATTTTTTATTCTATTTTATTTTAGACAACTCCATTTTACGTATTTTCATTCAAATTACACATCCCATATTACTACGTGTTCACACCCAACTACTATCTTATTTTCATTTCATGTCTTAAATAAGACGTCAGGTTTTCGCACAATTCAACATCTATATATTTTTAGGATAATTCTACAACTATATATATTTTTACATACAAATTTATCATACATTTAAGTACATTTATTTATTTATTTATTTTACAATATGATAAAATACTACTATTAAAGCTATTTTATAAGACTAATATATGACGTACCTTGTATTGTACTCTTTTCTTAAATATAATAAAATTTACTTATCATTGATTTTAAAACAAATAAATAAATACGTTTTCCTAATTATATTTTCCTAAATTAAGTTCAAGGACTATCTTCGGATAGGCTCTGAGGGGTGCTTAACACCTTCCCCTCGAATAATCAAAACAGAGTTTACATTTACATATTTTAAAAAATGGTTTTCCTAATATTTTTCTTAAAATTTAGGTGGCGACTCTAAAAACAAACAAAACAATCTTTTTTTTTCCAAAATCAGAGTATCAGCCACATTATGTTGTGAACTATTTCGGCCGGTTCAAAATAGGGTGTGATAATGGTTCTTTCTTTTTTCTTAAGTTTCTTTTTCAATTTTTTTAGTTAATTGTTCAAAAATATTGTATTGCTTCAGTACTAAAGAATAACATGGAGCACTCATTGTTTGTCTTAAAAACGTCTAATAGGACATATATATGGTTATAACTAAATGAAAAAAGTATACAAAAGAAAATACAAAGAATAAATTGCTCTGAGCCAACCCAAGAAGCAGATAAAATTCAAAATACTTGAAAATCCTGGTGAAAAATAAAGTGTATCTTGTGATATGTTCGATAAAAGAATTCAATATATATACAAATGAAAGTGTTTTTATTATTATTATTAATTATATTATATGTGTATACAAATATGCACTATTATTTTTTTTTGAAACTCGATGTTTTGATAATTGCAAAAAATTAAGGTTTCTATATATATTATAATTATTATTATTATAAATTTATTTATTTATTTCGAATCATTTGTTGAAAGTGGATAAAATAGACATTTATGCTCTTAGTCAATTATCCTAAAATCGATCAACATTTGTTATAGTATTTTCCATGATGCAACAAATAGTACAAAAATGCACATGATTGTCTCAAAAAAAGTTATTTGTCCTAAACAGACCCGGTTTTCATGCCAAGTCTCGCTAAGTAAATTGGACAGAATGCAAATAAAGCAGAATCACTAAGGATATCATATCTGATTTCAATTCCACTAGGATTAAACTTGTGGAGAAAGGTATCTAGACTGACTATAAAACGAGTGGACAACTCGAGTTAGGGAGTAGCAACATATCGATATCAATGTTTTCTGGATTTGTGCATGGGTGCTCCCAATTCTAATAAGCGTAATAAAAATCATTCACCATGGACCTTTGGTCCTCTGGCTATCTTAATAGAAGTGGGGTGCGAAGTCGCAATTCCATAATGATATCATTGAAGACTCAAAGGGGTGCGCGAGAAAAGACATTTTATGTGCAGTTTAAATAATATCAAAGCAGTAAATAAATAGATAATTAACATATTAAATCATCAAATCCAATATCCAAAACATAAATAAATAAACAAAAAGTCATACATGAGTCAATAATTATATGCTTGAATTCTGGTTATCCCCAGCGAAATCGCCATCTGTCACAACCCTATTTTTTTCTCGAAATTATGTTTTGAAAAAAAAAAGAAGAGTTTTGTAGTGATCTTTATTGGAATTTTTCATAAAATAATCGTTTTACCCCTCCCGATAATTGCCCCGAGTCCTAATTGTTGTATTTTCAAAGTTAGTTTGAAGGAAAATTGATGAAAAATTGAGTTTTTGGAAAATTGAGTTTTTAAGAGTTAAAGTTTGGTTAAATGTGCTACTTTTAGTCATTTGGAGTTTCGAGACTAGAATCGAATTTCCATCGATTCCAGCAGTTTTAGAATGTCGAAACGGGTCTATAGAATTTATGGAGTCAAAACGAAGATTTGAGGTCCTAAGTTGCTAAAATTGTGAAATTTTGATCAAGGGTTGACTTTGGTCAACAAAAGAGGTTCCGTTGCTCGAAATAGAATTCCGAGGGCACCGTTGGATTCAGGGGGTGGCTTTAAGTCTTGAATGAGTCTTGGTTGAATTTTTAGAGGCCCCGAGTGCGTTTCGAGTTTTTGAGTCTAAAGTTAGTTTCTTGACGCCTTATCGGATACCGGGTCAAGGAGACCTCGAATTCAAATTTCGACAATTTCATTGAGTCTGAAATGTCATTTTCAAGCTAATAGCATATTTGGTTTGTGTTCGGAAAGTGCCAAATGAGTTTTGGGTGAGCTTTTAAGCTTCTTGAATGCTTTGACACTATTTCAGCAAATTGTGGCAACTAAAGGGTTCATTATTAGTTTTAAAGGTCAAAAAATTATTTCGAAGGTTCTAAAATTTTGAGCATGAATTATAGGACTTATCTGTAAATTTTGGTGCATTTTCGCTAACCCGAGATTGGACTTTTATCGCAAATAAGAAATAATTATTTACGGAGTAAAAATGATATTTGAACGAGCAGGTCCGTATCATTATTTAAGACATTTACAAAAAGAATCGGGTCATTTCACTATCGTATGAGGAAATTACGGCCTTTTTAGTGAAAGATTAACTATTGTTTTTCTGGTGCATAACAGCCATGTACTATTATAAAAATTTCAGACTGTGTTCATTTGGTATTTTGAGCATATTGGGAGTTCTAGAGATCGGAATGGAGTGATTCTTACGGGTTTCTTCTTGAATTAATATGAGGGTTAGTATTCAATCTTCAATTCAACATTTTTCTCATAATTTCTTTATCTGATTTTTTTTCCTTATTCGTAAATCTCTTGGGAAAAATTAAGATTTTATCGATTTGGATTCCTTTTTTGATGAAAAAGGTATATTTACGATCCTTATGTTATAGGTAAACTGATTTTAACATAAAATTATTGATTCATCAATTATTTTCATTATATTAACCGTGTACAATTTGGACTTTCCCGGTAAAGTTAATGTTTGATAAATCGAGAATTTCACAGTCGATCTTAACTCCGTTTTTGATGAAATTTCATATTTGAACTTATCTAAGCATGGGTAAGATGTTTTTTCAAGAGACATTTCATTTTCGAGTCGGGGTTTTGGATCCGAATATTTTGAGGCTTTTTCAAGAACGTGAATTTTCTTTCAAATTGAGTTTGTGAATTGATTTCAACTCCGTTTTCAAATTGGTTTTCACCATTAGCTTCCAAATATTTTAAGGATCATTTTACATAAAAAATTTCCAGATCTGGGTATCGTTTTCGGTATGAGACTTTTGGACCGTTTTGTCCTTTTTCTCTAAATTTCTTGATTTTGGTGTCATTGGACTCGAATTGTGATTGTGATTAATTGTTTGAATAGATTATCGTGATCCGGATTATACTCGGATAGGAAAGGCTCAAATCAAGTAACTTTTAGAGTTCGTTTTAAGGCAAGTGACTTCCAAACTTTTTAAAACTCTTAGACTACACACGACTACTTTCCTAATTGTGTTGGGGAGTAATGGGGATTGAGGATGAGTTTTATTTGTTGATTGAAATTGTTGTAAATGAAAGATGGGGAATAAAACGAGCTAAATGTGTTATATGTGACTTGAATTTGTTGAATAAGTCATGTGATAACTGATATTGAGGGGATAGAAGAGCATGAGTAGGCTATGATTGATACATACATTGTGATTGAGACATGTGATGTGTAATGCTATGATGTGGTCGTGATATGGTTGTGATTGAGACAGGTGATGTGTAATACTATGATGTGGTCGTGATATGGTTGTGGTTGGTACAGGTGATGTGTAATATTATGATGTGGTCGTGATATGGTTGTGATTGAGACAGATGATGTGTAATATTATGATGTGATCGTGATATGATTGTGATTGATGACATGCGCATATTCATTATTCATCCCATGTGTGAACTATCTGTTGCATGAGTTCTGAGACATTAATATGAGGATGGATGGATATGAGACACAGTTGAGACTAGCTCCGGCTAGCGATTTGGATGCCGATAGGATCCGGTTCCGGCTGTGATACATGGTCTATGTGTGGCCCCCATGAGTTCTGATTTGAGTATTCAGTGCGGACTGATTACGTCAACAGATGTGTATCGTAGGACAGACATGCATCACGACTACATGACATCATTATTGCATTTTGCATCGCATTTGCCTTATCTTTGTCTGTGATGTGTGGATTGTATCGATTTACCCTTCTTATGTGGAATTTGATCTACTTGCTCTTGTTTGTTGATCTGAGGTTGATGAGAATATACTGTTGGTCCTGGCTGTTGAATATGATCTGTTTAGTATAGGTTAGTTGGTTTGCTGCTAGATTGAAGTTTCGGTGGTTCGGTTGGGTTTGAAAAGAGTTGTTTGTAGCTGCTAGTTTTGCTTAGTTTAGAGTTACTTGCGAGTACCTGTGGTTTTCGGTACTCACCCTTGCTTCTACACAATTGTGTAGGTTGACAGCTCTCTCAGATTCGGCTTAGTATTTTCTTTAGCAGATTGAGCTTCAGGACATACTCGAGAGGTAGCGGTTCATTCCAGACGTGCCCTTGAGTTATCTTTACTTTCAGTTTTGTTCTATTCGAGAACTATACTCTGAGACTTGTATATTTTTATTTGAATTATGTATTTAGAGGTTTGTACATGTGACAACCAAATTCTGGATAGTGTTGAGTCTTAATTAAAGTCTTTCGCTTATTTATTATCTTTTATTCTCGTATTTCTACTTCTCTATCGTTGTGGTTAGGTTAGGCTGACGTGTCCGGTGGGAAATGGACATGTGCCATCACATCCGGATTTGGGGTGTGACAAGTTTTTCTAATTAAAGTAACATTTTGAAAAGGAGTTATTTATTTTATATAGTTGCTACTTGGATTTGAATTTTGTTGTACCAAGTCACCTTATTCGAAATCTCTAATCAAAAGGAAATTTTGACTCTTTACTTTATTGGTTTGCAGATTAAAAATTTGAGTAAGAAATTATGTTGACCGATGGGAAGGTATTAGGCACCCCTTGATACTCGTGGTTCTAGTAGTTCGCTTTATTGATTATATATGACTTAAGCTAATTTTGAATTATATTTTTGGATATATTATTATTATTATGACTTTAAAAAATGCATATTACCAGTCTTCTTTGATTTATTATAATCATATTAAAATTAACTGATTCTATTAATGTATGTCCTTTAATAAAATATGTATATGCACATAAATTTATTCAAACAAAATAAAGTAAAGTTAAAGGATGGACATTTACCAATTTGAATCTTGAAACGTCCGTAATTTTTTATATTTTACGCATGTATTTATATATGATTTTTATATATATAGAGAGAGACATTTATGGTGGGTAGAGTATATATAGACATTTAGTTGCTAGAAATTCAATTTTAGGATTGCCTTTATTTTTAGTTGGGATTTAAAAATAAGTAGTTGGATTATAATAAGAGATAAAATTTAATGATAATTAGGATTAATTTTAGAAAAGAAGTTTGAAGAAATTAAGATTACTTTCTTGAAGAGAAAAACTTTTTCTTTTCATTTTTTTTTCACGTGTTTGTCACTTTTTATATATTTTTTTGTTTTTTTTTTATTTTTCAGAACATAATTTTGAGAAAAAAAATAGGGGTGTGACAGGAGTGTGTGTAAAGTCCAAAATGGACAAATCAAAGTGAATGAAGTATTAGAATATAAAGGTCGGTTAGATTCACTGCTAAAAAATGTTTAGTGGGTACATATTTCCACATATATTTTGATTGAATCAATGAGGAAAAAAATTAATAATGTTTCCATACGAAAAAATAAGAAAGTTTTCCGCTGTAGTGATCATTTGGTTGGGAACAAGTTATCCGATGATTAGCTATCCTATCATGTATTATGAAATAACTTATCGTATCACTATGGTTTAAATTAACAGTGGAATAAATAAATTCGAGACTAACTAATGCCTACATTCAAACACACAATAAAATAACCATGCATTTTATTTCAAAAACTGTTATTGCTTATACATCAAACTAAATAATCCTAAGTGTATCTTTTCAAAAAGTGTTTTGGGGGTGGGGTGAGGGTAAATTATTTGTTTTAGCTTTCATAAATAACTTAGAGCATGTTTAGATTGACTTAAAAAAAAGTAACTTTCAAATAAAAAAAATAAAAACTTTTAAATCACTTTTGACTTTTCAAAAACTTAATTATAGGTAAATATTTATAAGATTTTTTACACAATCACTACTTCCTCTGTCCCAATTTATATGATATAGTTTGAATTTCGAGAGTTAAACAGTTTAAATTTGACAATGAATGTGGGCATGAAATCTTTAAATTTTTCTGAAACAAAAATAGATTTAAAAACTACGTAAAAATATAATATAAAGTCAAAATAATTGACGATTCAAATTCTCTAAATTTCTTTAATAAAAATACATGTTACAATTTTTTTTTCCTCAGAAGCATTGCAAAAAAGAAACTTCAGTCAATTTGAGGAACAATTATAGGAAATGTTTTGTACTACAAAACGTTATTCACAAGCTTAAACAAAATTGTGTATTTTCTAGTAGAATTTGGGACTCATATTCCACTTGCATACAACATTAGGAGGAAAAATAAAGCTGCAGAGACAAATACGTACTTGGACGGTCCTGAAAATAAAATCTTTTCCTTCGCCATTGTTGTAAGTTTTCTCCACCCATAACAACCTATTCTCCATTTTTAAGCTTTTATCTTTGTAGAAGTTTTCGTTTTCAAATTTTCTATTTTGCAATTTCTGTTAAAGTTCTTCCATTTTCAACTTTGTCTTTTTTTCTCTTATAAAGTTTTCTCATTTACAGGTGTGTTGTCTTTTGAGTTACAACTGCAACAAAATTTAAGTATTAACTTAAATTGACGTAGGTAATCTTCTTTTTATGCTCTTATTGAGTTTAAATGTTATGTATGGTATATGGGTACTTGTGTAAATTTATCTATTGCCCTTTTTATTAGCTAGATTCAAATTATTTGGTCTATTGAGTTGGGTTGAGCTAACGAATGGACGGGTCAAACTTAAATGGGTTGGGCGGGTTGGATGGGTTGGGTTTAATTTTGCCACCCCTAGTGTGGATACATAATTTTGTTCGTTTGGGAGAATGATTTTGTTCCTGTGTACTGATCTTGTTCCGAAATACTTGTGAGTTCCTCTATGTCCACAGTTCATATGTCACAGATGCAAAATATGCCTTCAATAGGTGCTCTCGACCAGCTATTTTGTTGGATCCATCTCTATTCTGTGACCATGGTAGTATTGTCCTCTGCCACCCCAACCAATGTAGTATTCTTGACCACACCTATTGGAATTCGGTGTTGCATATTCTTAGGATGATTACTACACAACATACAATTTGCATCAATACCCCAACTGATTAATCTTATCTTAGTTCTCATTTTTTCAAGTATTTCTCATCGTTTTCACTTTAGTTTTGAGTATTATTTTTATTATTTTTATTAATGACGAATTTCATCTGGGTCCAACAATGCAGAAGAGGTACAAGATAGATGAACATAAATATGTTTAAACTGCTAGGCTGACTAAGAAGCAAATACAAGACCTCATCGAAAAGCAACATTTGACATTTTTATTCGTGCTTACCATAGCCTTTAAGCTCATGTGGGAGAGGTTTGTGTTTTTCTCTTTTTATAATACATTTATCTTTTTTTATTAATTTTTCGATCGATTGATATGTTTTCTAATTTTCTATTTAAAATCTAGGGAATTTATATGGGACCCACTAAAAAAGAAATAGAAACAACAATTGAACGATTAATAGACTTTGATGCGCTGCTTTTGATGGGATACGGTAGAGAAAATGGGGAAGACTTTTATTTGGTACAAAACAGTTATGGTGCTAAGTAGGGTCACAAAGGCTTTGGTAAAATCAAGTGTTGTCTCATCACTGACTTATTATACCCTATTCTAAAGGAAGAAGAGAAGAATGAGTAGGAGCTATCAAGAAAAACTGGTGCAACACTGATTTGTCAAATAGTATCGACATGCTATCAAGAAAAAGTATGGCTTTATTCTGCAACTTTTTATACACTGATTTGATGTTAATGTTCATAATATGCAACTTTTTAGGGCTATTACTAAGATGATTGCTATGTATATCTCTTTTAATAGATAATTAATCTGACTTTAACATTAGTAAATGTTTGTGGTGATACAAAATTCTAATTTTTCTAAGTACTGTTGTTATTTATGTCTCTCTTGGATAGTTGGAAAACCAATTATAATTACTGATGAAAAGTTGCTATAGTGATGGTGCCACTTCTAACACCAGGCCATCTTAACCAATTTCTCCATCTCGTTTCCATGTCCATTATGTTGGAACCACTGCTCACTCACATTCAGCAAGCGAAAGCTCGGGTCCATGGTCTTGATCCTCACACCATATCGACCATTCACTTCCACTACCTCTTTTGAAACTCCATTGCCAAATTTTGCATAATGCTCCACACAAATTTCCTGACCAACTAATCCCTTTATTCTTAGCAGCATCACATCTCTGTGACCCTGTTTTCTCACTAGTAGGCAAACTTCTTAGCAACCAACAAAGTTTTCATCAATTTACTTTTAATACAAACTTCATAGAACACATACCAACAATCTTGAAAAAACAAGAAAATTTCATGGTTCCATTGCAACACAAAGCCATCTCAATTAACTTCTTCAACTTGTTTACATATTCTCCTCATCATCATACAATCTCCATGTCTACTATGTTGGTTGAGCTACTCATAACCAACAAGCTCAAGTTCAAGCCAACATGTTAAATCCATCAGACATAGCCAAAATATATTTCCATGATATCCTGACACCTTATTTTGACTCCCTGCACCTGATACTAATGCATTGAGCGAATTCCCAGCTCAACTCTTACTATCTTATAATGTTCGCATGCTTCTTGCAAACTCATTGTTTCCCCTACATGCGTCAATTGGCTCATTCTTTCACAAACGGGTTCATGAGTCATTGTGGCTTGTATTATAGATATCTCCATCCTTAAATTCCCGTATATGGGGACTGCAAATATCTTATTTCAGCGCCATAATATGCTTCGAGAGAGGGCAGCCTTTTAAATCGTTCTGCTTCAAGTGGAGCAGACAACTACCCAGCTACTGTGTACATGTGACTAAAGTACATATCGAAACTAGGATATTTGTTATAAGTTGGTTAGGGAGATATTTTAGGTGAAATAGATATTGAATAGAGGGCAATAAATAGATGAAGCTTGTACACTCATTAATAAAATTCTTTTTCTTCTCCATCTTTTGAATTGCCAAAGGTCCATTGATGGATTTCTAGATCTATTAGCTAGTTTTTCATACAACTGCTTGAGCTAGGCACTCTGAACAACAAATTAATGCTTTTTTTTTAATTGTGATGGAAATCTTGAAAACAGGCCTGCTCATTAGGAAGTGGAAGAAACACGAGGAGCTTGTCACTGCATCTGCCATTGAGAATGTCGTGAGAAAGTTAATGGCATCAGAAGAAGGCGACGAGATTAGGAAAAGAGCAGAAAAATTGGGAGTAGTAGTAATGGAGTCCATAGAGAAAGGATGAGCTTCTCAACTGGATTTAGATTCTTATATTGCTCATATAACTAGATAGAGTTGTTTTTCACAATAATATTGTAATGGTTCTTGCTTTTTTCTTCAGTCTCTTTTCCTTTTCAACTTATTTAGTTACTTGTTCAAAAATATTGTACTGCTCCAGTACTAAAGAATAACAGAGAACACTTATTGTTTGTCTTAGAACAGTCTAATATGACATATATATGGTTATAACCAACTGAGAAATGTATACAAGAGAAAATACAAAGAATAAACTGCTCTGAGCCAACCCAAGAAGCAAATAAAATTCAAAATACTTAAGAAATTTGATGAAAAGCAAAGTGTATCTTGTGATATGTGCGATAAAAGAATCTAACTCTATTCGGGAAGCACCCCCTTTCTCTGTGGAACTCCTTACGGCTTCTCCCAATTCTTCTGCTCTTTTCCTAATTGTATCACCTCCTTCTGATGCCATTAATTTCTCACGACATTCTCAATGGTGGATGCACTTACTATTGCTCCTCGTGTTTCTCCCATTCCCTCACAGTTAGGCCTATTTCTGTCACCAAGAAACCATTTCTCGATTGGTCACCATGCATAGGCCAAACAGGCTATTGGTATCCTCATCGTAATACTCTCTATGCAAGAATTCCAGCTACAATGACTCATGAATATGCCTGTGGAAGAATGAGCCAAGATTTTTGGTTGTCTGTCCTTTCCTCAAACCCTTCAGGCATCTCAACTCTTCTAGCTTCCCAGGTAAAGATATCTCATCTATCGGCATCTATCAGCACCGATCGCAAGCTCCAAATTGGATAGACATCCCACTATATAAGCATATATAATTAACAGTACAAAGTGAATGCCACATAGATATTGTGGGTTCATGAGTCATTATGGCTTGTATTATAGATATCACCGGCCTTAATGCCTGTATATGGGGACTGCAAATGTCCTATTTCAGTGCCATAATATGCTTCGAGAGAGGGCAGCCTTTTAAATTGTTCTACTTCAAGTGGAGCAGACAATTACACTGCTGATGTGCACATGTGACTAAAGTACGTCTCGAAACTAGAAATGCAGTTAAAAGACATAGGATTCAACATTAGAAAAAGAAGAAACATCCTGAGCATTATAGGACATCAAAACATCATGAACATCGACAACTCGTCTTGCTTGAGACAAAATGTCTCGAAAGAAGGAAGCAACGGACTTGCGAAGAAAGAAGTAAGATAGGAATGAAAAAGTTCTAACTCTAGCATCAGATAGTATAGATAAGTTGAAAATATTTAAAATTATAAATGATAACAATTTTTCAAACTCTTACCACATGTTAAATCTTTTCAAATGCTAAATGATGGGTTCATAGAGTTCATTATCTTAGTATACTAAAAATAACATATGCTTATATTTTTTTAACCATCGGGCATTTGATAATAATCATCATATCATATTATGGAAGCCACTAAGTTAAAAGTTGAAATACCATTTTATTCCTACGTCAAATTAGTGTGTGTGTATATATATATATATATATATAATTAAAAGAATAATAACAATTTATTATAAATTCAAATTCCTCCTATTAAATATAATAATTTGTATGTTTTAATATTAGGCTACTACTTAATAACACTTCAATTACTAGAATATCGGAGCTTGATGTATTTTTTTTTTTACTTAATTGTCGAGATTAGAACTATGATAAGACCCCTCCATTTATGTAGTTGAATGTCACTTCCATTAACTTGTCTTCCAAGATTTTTAACTCCTTTTTTATGGTCAAAGGTTGAATGTTTAGTACTATAGCTTTGTTTCAATTTGCATTTTCAATAAAAAGAGATTGTCTTAGAATTTTTCTATTTTCGTTGGTAGCCTTATGCTAAGCTTGCTCCTGTGATATTTTTTTCTTTGTATTTGTAATTTCATTTTAAGAATGTATATGATTGAAGGGTGTATTTTTTCCTATAGAAAATAAAACAAATAGAATCATCATAATAAGGCATGTAAAAACAAACAATTAACGCCTAGAAGATATTCTAATTTCAAATTATTAATAATACATTTTTTGTACCGTTAATTTTAAATATTTGTAAAGAATTATTCTTATATGTGCTTGTGGATAAAATCTATAATTTTTTAGACAATTTTTATTAAAATTATCATGAGATCCAAATTTGAAAGTAAAAAATAAATGCTACACCGAAATGCTTAAGAAGTTAGAAGATCTTTTAACATGCGACCAAATATTGCTCCAATTATATTTTTAACAAAACAGCGTAACATATATTTTAACAAACTTTTAATTGTAACAATATTAATATTGCCATTTTGGCTCACCACTAAATTAAAATCTGATTTATTTAATTAAATATTAATATTTTAATTATATAATGCCAAAATTTAAATACCAACGGTTGCACTTTAATTCTTAAGTTATTTCCTTCTAATTAAGTTTCCTTAGTTATAAATTTGAATTACTTAATTGCATTCTACTTAATGAGAAGGAGAATTTCATCATCTACTAATTAATGTTAAAACATTTTATCTTCTTGAAATGTAAAACTATTAATTTAATTTTAACATTCTTACTTTATTCTATGAGACAAGAGAGACATTTTAAGTTAATCATAAGGTAGTGAGTCTCTATGTATGTTTTTGCTACTTTATTGTCTTTTAAAATAAATATATAATTTATACATCGAAATTATAATAAGGGGAGGACTAAATGCAAAAGAGTTTCTTCTTATGAGTTAACGATACACTATAAACATTTATCATTTTACTTTTCATATTTTTGTTGTAATTCAAATACAATTTTAAAAGAAATTATGTGATATTTAATAATTCATATTCATCGTTATGGAGTACACGTGTAACGCACGTGTCCTGATACTAGTATTATTATAAGTGGGAAGTTCTTAACCTCGAAGTTGAATTACCATTTTCGCCCTTATCTTACCCCTAAAATAAATTAAATATTAATATCTATTTATTTAATCAAATATTAAGTAATAATTATATTTAAATTTATGCATCAACCAAGATCTTAATGCAATCATATATTCATGTACCTCGACTTAATACAGTCATATATTCATGTGCCTTGACTTAATGCAACATCTTAAAGGTGGGTAATGAAGAATCTAATAACCTTCTATTTTAATTTGTAAGATAAGTGGGGGTAATGAAAAGTCTGTCAAAGACACTCATACAACATTATTTATATGTCCTTCTTTCATTCAAATTTGTGTTCATCTTTCATTCTACATCATTTGTAAAATTTTCATTACCAGTTTGTAATTGTAAGAATTCTTACTGATTCATTTATTTGTATTCTTTACAATTTCGTGCATATTCATCTTCTTTTTGTTGAGAAATATGTAAATTATCATAGTTATAAGATGAATATTCTCCAATATGAAGTTGTAAGTATATTTTTATTTTTCATATCTCCATCTTTTTGAGTTTTTAAATATAATTTCGTAATTGATTACTATGTTTTTATATTCTTCATTTCTTCTATCTTTAGGATATAAATATAATCAAGGTAATCTCAATTTATATTTATAATTAATTGTTTTGAGGGTAAGCATGTTAAATCCCACATAATATTTTCACACGTAGACCCGTAAAAGAGTAAGTCTTTAATAAAGATTTATAGTTATGTATTTTTCGTTGTTTGATAATCATTTATCTTTTTAAAACAACATGTTTGTACTTTTTCCTTTTTATATGTAATCTCAAATGTTTATAAAATTCATGTACTTAACTATTACAGAGAGGTACAAAAATTAGTGCACAAGTAAAAATAAAATAAAAAATAATGTAAAGTAAAAATTAGTGCAAATGTTACATTGAATTTTATTGTATTAGAATTCATATTTAATTTTTTATATACAAATCCTTTAATATATAGTTCAAGAAATATAATGTATATGTATTTTTAACATAGTCATGCTTTCTTTTATGTTTATTTTTTTATGATTTTAGTTTTTTATACATATGAAACATTTTGTCTATAGCAAGTCGACTTCTAACAAAATGTAATTCAATTAATATGACAATATTATTGTCTATATATTTTAATGTGATGTCTTTTATTATGGATGTTATGTCTTTATTTATTGTTCTTTCTTTTCCATTTGAAATTATAATTTTTTCTATAAATTTAATGTTACACCACCTAGACATTTTGTAATATTTTTCTTTATATGTATCTTTTTTATAGCCAATTTTTTTTTTAATTATTAAAACTTACATTTAGTAATTAAAATATATTAATTCCTCTGATATAATAAAAGATTTTTCTTCATGAAGCTTTAAAAATATCAAACCTCCAACATCTGACATACGATTTTCATGCTATATTTTGTGAATAGTTATATTCTTATGTAAAATTTACATACAAAAGGACTTAATTTTGAACTTAGCAATGAATATATGTACGCTCCACTATGATATATTTACTTATATAAATTAACTTTTCTAATGTCAATTAGGAACAAACATGCAACGCACGTTCGAAGGACTAGTATATATATATATATATATGTATATATATATATGAAGTACAAAATAAATATATCTACGTTGCTCTTCTTTTCTTCACCTTGTTTTGTTTTCCCTTTTTGTTTTCATAGTTAACATATTAGTTGTTATTATAGTTCTTATTAACGTCGTCATAGTATAAATTGCATACAAATTCTTATTGTTGAAATTAAATAATAAGTGTAATATTATTTGAATGAGCAGAGTTTGCACAAAAATTAAAATAATATTAATATTAAAATAATATTAATCAATATTAAGTTATGTAGAGTGTATTAGCAAAAATAATGTATGCATTAATTATATGTATTAGTAATCCCTTGTATAGTGCATTTTTTCATGCTATATATAACCAAACACTCTATTACATGTATTTTAGAGTGTATTACTAATACCATGGATTTCTAGGTATTAGTAATGTAAAGGATTTAATACATGCATTACTATGGTTAAAGACCCAATTACCCCTCAAAAGTACTTTTACATCTTTTCCACCATAATTGTGAAGGACACTTTTGTAAATAAATATTTTTATACAATGCATACTATTTTTAATTCACCAAACCAAACAATGCATAAGAAATAATCTATGCATAAGAAATAATCCATGCATAACTAATACAAGTATAACTAATACATGCATTGCTAATGCTTGCATTACTAATACACTCTATTGAGTATTATTTTTATGCACTCTACCAAACGACCCTAATGTTTTCAAATCATTCATTATTAAACTGAATTATAAAAGGTGAATTATTTGATAGCAAAGAAATAAACTTAGATAAGGGAGGAGGAAGGACTTTTGTCCGAGCCTTAACACATTTCTTCCTCAATTGTTAATTCTTTATTACTGACTTTTCGCGGTTGATCGCACCTCGCACCTAAAGGAGTCGGTCCTTGTGAGGAGGAGGACTCTTCTCTTGCTGTCAAAAGTGCTTACTCATGATCTATCGTGCAGTTGATGATATCATTCTGGACTAGTTTCCAGGCATACGCCAACCATTTTACCCTAGCTCCAACAACATATAAATTATTATTAAATTACAAAATTATGAAATTGTGATGCAATAAAATATGGTTAAAAATTAATATGGATTTGTAATAACAAATATTAAAAATAAATTTATTTAAAAAGTTACGATAATAGATAGCTTGAACGTATTTGACGAAATGAATCATTTCATTTATGCAATTTCTTATTCAAATTAAACTATATCCTATTAGAAATCTAGTAGGCTATGCTCGTGCTAAGTACGGGCCCAACATGAGGAAAGGTTTTCAAATAATTGCTGAGTTATTTTTTCAAACTTCTTCTATGGGTGACCAAATATGTATATAGTGGAGTTAAAATCATTGTAAATTTGTCAAAATTGTAAACATTATGAAAAATAACTCAATACAATGAAAAACAATCAAGGGTGGCAACTTATGAATACAAATCAGGGATGAATTACATTATCTTCCAATTTCATATGAGAAACATTATTTGAAGGGTGGCAACTAGAGAAGATCCTTTAATTATTTTAAATTATTTGATAATATGAGAAACATTCAAGTACCCCTTGTATTCTTATTTCAGGAAGAAAGAAAATGGCTCTGGCTCCTCAAGTTTAGCTATGATAAAATGAAAAAAATGATTTTTCATATATTTGCATTTTAAGAAAGAACTGAAAAACTGAAAATGTTAAATACATTACCCAATTAATGAGGAATATTTTCATCCAATTTTCCTTTCAACAAATGGATCAGAGGAAATAAAAACCGTCACATCTGTAAACTCCATGCCATTATATTTTCTTTGAAAAATCACTAATTGCATAAGATAAAAATTGAAGCAAAAAAATAAATTAAGAAAGAAAATTACAATAATATACTATTTAAGACTTTAATTAACAATATATACACATACTTCTATTTAATTACAAACATAGTTTTAAAATTACAAACATAGCAAAATAATTATTTTTTCGGATTTAATTTAATTTTTTATTTTCTTCTCTCCTCTTTTTGGGATTATTTGCCTAATTTTGGGATGATAATTATGGTAATTAATTTCCCTATATTTTATCTCTCCAATTACTGTTCTTAAGTCACACATTACTGTGTTGATTCAATAATATTTTTATTTTTCTGCCTTTTTTATACACTCCACAAAAAGTAAAAGTTCTTTACACTAAACTAAAACCTTTTATTTTACTGCCTTTTTGATACAATCCACGAAAAGTAAAAATCTTTATACCAATGTAAAACCTTTTTGCCTTCCCAACATTTTTATTCATTCGAAACCTTTACTCCATATATAATTTATTTTGATAAAAGTTTTCACCCTTCTCTCTTCCATCATCTTCACCATTGTTTCACTTTCAGTTCTTCACTTTCATCCATCTCTTTTATCATTGTTAATTTTTTCTATTTCATATTTTGATTTCTATGGATAGAATGCCTCGAAAAAGTCCTATTTCATATTTTTTGTAGCGATTGCGGTCTGTATACTTGTGTATTTGATGAGTAATTGTGTCGAGAAGATATGAACATATCAATGACAGTTTTTTATTTTGAAAATTTCCGTATGAGATATGGAGCATTACTTTGAAATTACGGAAAGAGGAAAATTGTTACTGATACCATCAGTGAAAGCGAAGCAATTGGAAAAAACTGTCAGTTAATCCGGAAGATGAAGGATTAAAAAGGAGCATGTTCCTTTAAGAATTTTTTTTAATGAATTATGTTGTTGGTTTTTGTTCTTATTTTTTTTTTTTACTTTTGGATAAAATTTTGGTATTTTGGATACGTTTTTGGTATTTTGGATAAATTTTTGATATTTTGCATAAGTTTTGCTGCTTATAGTGTATTCAATTAACTGACAAATATATTGTCAAAATGTTAGTGTTTCATTATGGTGTCAAACTATTCCTTTTTTAAAAGTTAATTAGTTGTTTTACAGATTCATTGTGTGAGTTTGGTATATAGTACCAAAAATTCAGTAATTACATACCACCAATTATTTTGAACATTGTGAATATTACGGAAATATATCAATATTGGTGCTTATATTGTTGTCAAGTAACTGACATACACATTTAATTGTTTGTATATATATTGTCAAAATGTTATGTTCCGTTGTGGTATCAAATTAATTTTCTTGAGTTAATTAGTTGTTTACAGATTCATTACGGGAGGTTGGTATATAATACTCTACCTTCAATTCGGCCGGTATGTACACCAATATCATTAATTATACATTTACAATTGAATATTACACCAATGGTATGAAAATCTAAATTTTTATAGCATAAAATTTTAACTTTGTTATATAACTATATATATCAGTCTTTACATTAACAATTACTTATATAAATTTGTGTATAACAAGGTAAGTTTATATAACAAACATTCAAACGCCAATGCTTTGACAATTAATTCACCAATAATAATATTCAGCAAACCAAACATTAATCAAAGTTGGATTAAAGTGCACTTAACATTCATCAAAAACATCTGAATTTCAACAAAGACCTTCAAAATTCAACTGCATAATTTTTTAAAGAATAACAAAATAAAAAATAACTACACACCAATGTTAATTTTGATTCGCAAATTTGGGGCAAGTCTTCTTGTTATGCCCAGGTGCATTTGATCTAATAATTTCTTGCCTTGTTGCTTGATCACAAATTTGGTACTCTATGGCGTCCATAGCTCTATCGACACATGTTACACATAATGGATACTTTGAAAATGAATCATAATTGAAATAAACTTGGACATCCATATCGTTTTGAATCTCCATTGGTGGAGATGAGTCACTCACGACATAATTGAGTTCTAAATGAAAAATGGTTGTGTCCACACCCAATTGGGAAGCAATATAAGTAATTAAACTTTCGTATTTGGTGTTCGCATCATATATCACTCCTTCAATATTATAATCCACGTACTTACCTATGTTAGATTATATCTCATTGTTAACCAATCTAAATAATAATTAGTCAAAATTTAAAATATACAAATAATTAATCAATACATACATAAACAAAATGTACACAAAAAAAATGCAGGAGGGATTATGTTGGTAACCAAATTACATAGATTGGTATGCAGAATGTTGTTTCTATATTTTTTTTAATTGTTTTTTGCTTGTGAAATATAAACACAAAATAATAAGTACTATAACCAATTTAAAATTTCTTCAACCAAAAATCATACACCTAAATCATATACACGAAAGCTACAAAGTTTTTAATAACAAATTCATATACGTCAATTATGATTTTTACAAAAGACCCAAAATCTATCAATTACTTCAATAGTTGTACCTAAAAAATATCAGTAATTTTGGTGTTTATAAACAACTCAGAACACACACCAATATATGTACCCAAAATATATCTCGAAAATAGGTGTTCATGTACGACCTAAAATATATCAATCACACCAAAACATATACCAAAAATTAATGCTATTATACACCTAATGATATACCATTAACACTATCAATTACACTAAATAATATACCAATAAATATTCACGGAATTCGGCTTTAATACATGACTTAAAATAAATTATCAATTTCACCAAATCATCTACCAAAATACAATCGCGAAATTTGATTTATATAATCAACTAAAAAAAATTCCACAAATACACCAAAAACAGATACTAAAAATATTAACGGAATTTGGCGTTGATACATGACTTAAAATAGACTATCAATTTTACCAAATTATCTACCAAAATATTTTTGATTTTTATAATCCACTTAAAAAACATCGTAATGACACTAAACAAATAGATAAAAGCAATCACCAATTGAAAGATTAATAACGACGTATTATAAACTATCTATTAACTACATATTCTACCCAATTTCAATCTTGTTAAAGATGTTTTCGACATAAAATACACCATCTAATACAGTACTAAAATACACCATCATATAAAATCATAATATGATCAGATTTCGAATTAAATTTTGAGAACTAAACAATTAATTCCGACTGTAATACAAAAAAAAAAAACACATACCTACCAAATAGATTATAATTTAAAGATCACGAAAAAACACCAAATAGATTACAATTCAATTGTGATTTATCACACATACCTGATACACGTCCATCGTCCGTTGTGTTGAATTAGAACTGAAACATTGTTGACATCCATAATTAAAAAAATCGTTTAGAATAGGGAGGTGGAGAGGTTTATTTTGGTTAAAAAATATTTTTGATGGAAGAGAATATATAACCAATCTGAGAAAATTGTAGAAGGTAAAGTAATGGGAGAAAAAAATTTCTACTATTCTTTTTAATAATATTATTTTCTATATTTGAAAAAAAACTATTGCTATATAGGTGAAAAAAAACTATTGCTATATAGTGATTATTAAGATACTTAATTTGTATACTTAAGTTTTTTGCCCAAAGACAAACTTACCACAAAATACAATTAAGAAACCTGAATTTGGAACAGAACTTCAAATGTCCATTTTGAAGGCTGAACTCCGAAGCATGAAACTAACGTTGGTGGGTGTTTTGAGCATTGGTGAGATGATAGTGCAAATACGTGTGTCAACATGTTATTACAATGTTCGTATATTTTAAGTCTCACTTCTAACTAAGAAGAGTATTTTTCTTTAAAAAAAAGAAAGAGAGAGATGATATAAAACATAAGTTTTTTTTTTTTCGAAAGCGAAATTATGGAGAATTACAATAGTTATCTCATGATGAATAAAAATATAAGAAGAAGAAAAAAAACATTTACCCTTTGTTGCCATAGACTTTCTTCTCGTTTTCCATTATCATTTAATACATAAATTAAATAGTTTTAAAAAAATAGGTAAACTTTTTAATAACTACGATAATTTAATGTGAGCTATGACTATGACTAATTAAGAGTGAAAATTATGAAGATGAAGAAGTGTAAATTATGTTAAATATGACTTTTTTTTAAAATAAAAAAGGAGAATAAAATTCTTGATGAATGAGACGTGTTACTTATATTTTTCCCAACTTTATAAATATCTCTCATATTGTAAAAGCTAAAAACATCAAACATTAATACCATCCTCTTCCTTGTTCTATAAGTATAATTTTAATTTATTTGTTGTAGCTCAATAACCCTAGATACACTAATCTAAAATTTTAGTTCAACCAAATATATTTTTTCAGTTTCAAAAGGATTTATAATCTAATTTATCTTAATTAAATTATACATATATAACTCTGATTTTAAAATAAATTTGGATATTTATAAAAGAATTACTATAAAACCTGATCATATTTTCTCCCACTAACAAATAAAAACCAAGGCATGAACATTACATACAAAGTTAATAATTGTGGGGGAAAACACCAATAATGATAAAATAAAAAACATTATTAAAAAAAAGAAAAAATGAAGAAAGAAACTTCTTGCGAAAATAGTTTCCTTTGAATATGAAAAATAACGTATATTTGAGTAATTGTAATTGAATGAGTATTAAGTGTTTTACTTGATTAAATTTTATTACAAAAAGACTTAATTAGCTTAATATGACTATTGATAAAGAAAGAGTTAAATGTGATTATCTTTAATATTCAGGTGAACTTTTTTGTATTTTAAAATTTGAAAAATGACCAAAAAGTCACAAAAAGATAAATAGGTTTCTAACCCGTAGAAGGATGCCACATCATCATCTTTAATATATATATATATTTATAAAAGAGAACATTAGACCCGCCTATATGTGGCGCTATCACAAATCAGAATTTTCTTTTAATTTATTTATTTTCAAAAACTAGCCTTACCCTTTTCATTAAAAATTGTGACATTTATGAAAAGTTGCGACTTTAATAAAGAGTTACGACTTTTATGAAAAGTTGTGACTTTTATGAAAAGTTATGACTTTAATAAAGAGTTGCGACTTTTATGAAAATTTGTGACTTTTATGAAAGGTTATGACATTTTCAAAGCCTTGTAACTTTTTCAAATAGTTGTAACATTTCCGATAAGACACAATAAACATTTGTTCACACTTCCCTTTGTTGTCTATCAATAGAGGGATTTTCTCTCATTTTAAAACAACGAAATTTTGAACCTCTTCTTCTTCTTCTTCTTCACAATTAAATATTTGTGTACTTTGCTCCTATTGAGTGGCTCACTGACACCATTGCTTTATGTTATAGATCCTGGTTTGTATTTTTACAGCTATTAATTTATGCTTATGTTATTAACGATAAATGATAAGATGTAATAATTTTCATTTTCCTTTACGTTATTAATGTTTGTTACTACGTAATCTTGAATGTAAGATAACATAGTTTTTAGTTTTAATGACTGATAGATTTTAAGTATTATTTTATAAATTTCATGATATTAAATTCCTGCGCGAAGCGCGAGTAATTTTACTAGTATATATATATAAAAGAACCATAGGCCCATCTACATGGCACCATCACAAACCAGAATTCCCTTTTAATTTATTTATTTCCAAAACTAGTCTTTCCCTTTTATGAAAAATTGCGACTTTTATTAAAAGTTGTGACTTTTATGAAAAATTGCGACTTTAATGAAGAATTACGACTTTTATGAAGAGTTGTTACTTTAATGAAGAGTTGCTACTTTAATGAAGAGTTGCCTACGTGGCGCCACAAAAAACCAGGATTTCCTTTTAATTTATTTATTTCCAAAACTAGCCTTTCCCTTTCATGAAGAATTGCGACTTTTATGAAAAGTTACGACTTTAATGAAGAATTGCGACTTTTATGAAAAGTTGTGATTTTTATGAAAAATTGTGACTTAATGAAGAGTTGCGACTTTTATGAAAAATTGTGATTTTTATGAAAGGTTGTGACCTTTCTGAAGGGTTGCAACTTTTCCAAATAGTTGTAACCTTCCCGATTAGGCACAATAAACATTTGTTCACACTACCCTTTGTTGTCTATATATAAAGGGATTTCCTCTCATTTTAAAACAACGAAAATTTTGAACCTCTTCTTCTTCTTCTTTTTCTGCACAATTAAATATTCGTGTACTTTGCTCCTGTAGAGTGGCTCACTGACACCATTGCTTATGTTACAGATCCTGATATGTATTTTTATAGTCATTAATTTATGCTTATGTTATTAAGGATAAATGATAAGATGTTATAATTTTAATTTCATTTTCCTTTACATTATTAATGTTTGTTACTACTTAATGACTGATAGATTTTAAGTATTATTTTATAAATTTCGTAATATTAAATTTTCGCGCGAAGCGTGAGTAACTTTACTAGTGTGTGTATATATATATATATATATTATTATTATTATTATTACTATATAACACTTCTAAATTATTTAAATAAAAGGTTGAAATCAAGATTCTTCAAATAACTCAAAAAAAATGTGTAGATTCTCGTCATGTGCAAATTTTCAACGCAATGATCTCTTTTCTCCTAAAAATAACAACGGAAGTTATTATTAATTACATCAGAAGAAAATGTAGTATAGAGGAAGACAATTTGGAATAGGAAAATTATAAACATCTTTATTAATAATGAATTATTTGCTTCATAAATTGCTGACTAAAACAAGAGACAAAGAAAATAAAATACAAGCCTTTACATACCTGAATTTTGTTCAATTTAATGATGAGGGTTAAGCACATTCTTCATGTTATATCACCTATGATAGCGTATTTCAGAATATTAAAAGAGTTAAAAGAATAACTTTTGATTTTTTCAACTTTTAACTTAATACCTTCCCAGTTTTAGTATAATATGAATTCAACACATGAAACTAAATTATATATATTTAAAAGACAAAAAAGAGCAATAAACTTGAAAATTACTACTGCTTTAGTATCTCTGTGTTCAAATTCAACAGGAGGATTAACCTGGCATTTCATAAACTCCACAATCATTTTTATTTCTCTCTCATAATGTATATTTTAAAAACTTAAGACTGTATGATGTAAAAATAAATTGAGAAGGGAAGGTGTTTTCTTACTTTATACCTACCTTATGCAAATTCTAATTTGGTGAAATGAAGTAAAACCTTCCTCAAATTCCATTATATAGCTTTTTTTGGGGATTGTAAAATGTTTTCTTTTTGGTTCCTTTTCTTACTACAATATAACAATATCATAATAATTAATAATTAATTATAGCAAATGACGTTTCTTTTGGGTTGTTACTTGTTAGACAAAAACTTTTGAAATTTTAGGTGTTACTAATATAGGGGAACGAATGTTTGCTTAATTGTGGATGTTTAGAATTAAGTTTAATAAGTTGAAAATTAAATAGAATGAGAAAAAAAAAGTAGAGAAAAAAAAATGAATGTTCTAGAAAATCATAGAAATGTGTCAAATCACCTCTTTATTTATTTATTTTATTTTTAATAGCTCCAAAAAAATTTAAATTCAATTAATCAACTATTCACACTTCCAATAATTATTATTAATAATTTAAGAATTATGATCACCAAAAGTCTTGGAAATAAAAACAAATTAAGTTGGTATATTAAAGAACAGAATAAATGAAGAAATAATAAATAACATATTCATTTTTATACACAATAAGAAGAAGAAGAGGAAATAAGAAAAATATTTAAAAAATGAGAAAAAAAGATAAATAAGATTCTTGGCCAAAGAAAGTTATCACATCATTTTTCTTTTTTCTATCTTTATATTATATAGATTGTATTATATATTATATATATGACAAATTTACAGTAAAATTAAAGCAAGAGATTCTAATTAGTTAACTACGTGTTCATCACGTAGTTTCTATTTTTGTGTACCATGTTGTGCTTCTATAGAAACTTCTTCAACGAACTCAAAAATAAATAGTAGTAACTTTGTGTGAACTATTTTTTGCTTAAAATATATGTTAACAAACAAAGTACTTTTTTTCTTCTAAGCTAATGGTGAACATGCTTAAATAAGAGTCTAATTAAGCCGCCAATATTGGCCATAGTAACGTGCTACAACAATTATTTTTTCATGAGATTATTATTAAGCTCTACTTTCTCATCTTTTATGATCTAGGGTGTGTTTGGTAGGAAAGGAAAGGAAAATGTTTTTCTGAAAAACAAGTAGATTTTTGACTTATTTTCTCATGTTGGTTGGTGAGTAGAAAATATTTTCCGGAAAAGATTTTTAGTGTTTGATTTATGAATGAAAAATATTTTTGAGAAATATCTTTTATTTTTACTAAAGTAGAAAATAATTTTAAAAACAAACTTAATTTTTTTTTTGGCAGGGGAGGGGGGGGGGTCGAGGGTAGGGGTGAAAAAAAAAAAAAATTGAAGTTGAAAATATTTTTTTTAAAAATAAACTTAAATTTTTTTAATTGGGGGGGGGGGTTGGTAGGGGGGTGGAGGGTAGGGGTGAAAAAATGAAATCTTGAAGTTGAAATTATTTTTTTAAAAAAAAACTTAATTTTTTTTGGGGGAGGGAGGGAGGGGGGGAGGGCGTCGAGAGTAGGGGTGAAAAAATAAAAATTCGAAGTTGAAAATATTTTTTTTAAAAACAAACTTAAATTTTTTTTGGGGACTAATAGGGGGTGGGTGGGTGGGGGGTCGAGGGTAGGGGGTGAAAAAAAATGAAATTTTGAAGTTGAAATTATTTTTTAAAAACAAACTTAAAATTTTTTTTGGGGGTGGGGAGGACTGGTAGGGGGTCGGGTGGGGGGGCTAGTAGGGGGTGGGTGGAGGGGGTCAAGGGTAGAGGTGAAAAAATGAAATATTGAAGTTGAAAATATTTTTAAAAAACAAATTCAATTTTTTTTTTGGGGTGGAGGTGGGGGGGGGGGTGGTAGGGGAGGCTGGCCGGGGGTGGGGGGTTGAAGATCAGGGTGAAAAAATAAAATTTTGAAGTTGAAAATATTTTTTAAAAACAAACTTAAATTTTTTTGGATGGGGGGGGGGGGCTAGCGGGGGGAGGGCCGAGGGTAGGGGTGAAAAAATAAAAATTTGAAATAGAAAATATTTTTTAAAAACAAACTTAATTTTTTTTTGAAGGGGGTGGGGGCTGGTAGGGGTGCTGATGGGGGGCGAGGGTAGGGGTGGGGATAAAATAATAAAAATTGAAATTAGAAATATCTTTTAAAAATAACTTTTAATATTTTTTTTGGATGGGGTGTTGGTAGGGGGCTGGGTGTAGGGTGAGAGTGGGGTATAAAAATTGAAGTTAAATACATTTTTAAAAACAAGCTTTAAATTATTTTTTTTGGGAAGGGGGGGGGGGTGGTTTAAGATTAGGGACAAAATAAATTGATTTTTTCAACCAAAAAAAATTGTAATTTGAAGTTGGAAGAAAGTTTTGGAAACCTTAAGTTTTGAAGGGAAGTCTTTTTTTCTTAAATTTGAGAAAAATGAGTTGATTTTGGAAAACATTTAACCCAACCAAACATGAGAAAATTGATAAATATTTTCCGGAAAATGTTTTCCTTCAAACCAAACACACCCCTAGTGTGTGCTATTAATGGTGCATTTTTAATTATATTTACTTCATCACGAAAAAAGGTAATCATGTGTATTAAAATAAGATCGAGGTACATTCTATTCAATAAATGAATAAACAAATAAATAAATGAATTAGATCTGAAATTCGTCAAAATTTCTTTTTGATAATCCATAATTTTTTTGGGGACAAAATTATTCATCACAAACTTGCAAGGATTGTGATATTTCAAAAGAAATTAGCTTTTCTCAAGTTAAATCATAAAAAAATAATAGAATAATCAATCAAATCTTGATTCAAGCAAGTTATATATATAAAATACAAGAATTCATAATGATTATGTATAATGGTGAAAAATTGAAAAATTATTTGTTACATTAAAGCTACCTCTTCTAGTATATAATCATGCCCTAATACTGATATCGAACAAGAAACCAAAAAAAAAATCTTCTATTAATTTGTTGTCCTCCTCCAATTAGTTTCCTCATTCTTTGAGACTAACACTGGTTGGTACCTAACCAAATTCATTGACAATGGTGTTGACACTTTAAGAATCTTGTCTTGTAACATGTTACGGCGGTCCACGGCAGTGCTACTCGCCAGATTTTCAAGAACACCGCCACGCACCGCTGCCTCGGTCACCGCAACATCATCAGTAGAAATCTTTTGTTGCCTTGGATAGTAGAAATCAGTAGGAAAAAAGTAATATTGAAGCCCTGCCATTAATATTAAAAACTTTGCTATAAAATTTCTTTGAGTGATTTTGTATGTTGATATATTATTTTTGGCTTTTTTGTTGTGTATTTTATAGATAGAGGAAAAAAAATTGGAAATCCTAAAAGGAAAAAAACAAACAAAAGATTTGACTATGCCTTGTTCATCAAGTAGTTCCCTTATTCAATTCATGTGTACCAACATGATTTCTAGAAAAGAAAAAAAAAAGTTGTATAAAAGGAAAGTGACTTTAAGGACAAGTGGAAAATAAAAAATCTCTTGAGAGTTGGGACTAGAAGGAGTAGTATAATATACCCTTACCATTTATTTTTTGACAAAAAAATTGTAGTAATATACTTTCACAAAATAATTTTGCGTACTATTTCACATTTATATGTCATTATTGATATTTGAGAAGTTAAATAAAATATACACTCCTTCGATTTCAATTTATTTGTTTGAATTTGACTTGATAAGCCTTGGTCGTAAACTAAAGATATGTAAAATTTATTAGAATGACCTTTAATTTTGTGATTTTAAATATGTTTGTCTTTCTACATGACCTTTAAGTAAAGAGACTTTTTTTAAAGGACTAAAATAGAGAGTAGGACAAACAAATTGAAACAAAGGAATAATATATTTTAGTTATAAATAACTCTTATTGTTATTTATTAGGGCTGTTTATTATTGATTGAACCTCCTCTTCTTCTTCTTCTTTTTTCTTCTAGGATTTGACTTCTAATTATGTATATTGCTTATTAATATTTTTATAATTGATTTCTAAGATAAAGTTTCATTTATACATGTGATACATTTTTTTTTAGTTTGTCAAAAAAATGATATCTTCTCTTTTTTAAAACTAGTAAATCATGACATCCCATTTTATCCTTAATATCATGACCTATTGGGACTCATGTGGTATAAAATAAAAAGACACATGTAACTCTAGCAATTTAATTTTTTTTAATAACGAAAAGAATGAAAAGATTCTCACCATTATTCAAGTGCTATAATTTTTGGTATTTTGCATATATTTGGCTTACATGTGTGAAAGTTTGTCAATTTCTTAAATTTTGTGCTCCTTCACATAAAGTAGGGATGGAGGGTATAAATGGTTTCATGCACATTTTCATTTATGTATTATTGTTGAGGTCTATCATATAGAGGTACTCAAGTTTATGTGTGGTCTTTTCGGGTCGCCTCAAGGGTCTTGCAGGATCATTGGCAAGTAGTGATCATGATTCTTTAGGTGTGTTTGCCGAGTAATTTTTGTACAAGAAACAATGATATCTCTAATTATAACCCCCTTTGGAATGTAAAATATATCTCCTACCACCGTCTCCATAGAGTATGAGACAAATATATGCATTTCGCTTAATTAGGCTCAACATATTCTATGGTAATGGTTCTACAATATATATGGTCTATGGAGGCTCATATTTTGTGTGGTTCATGAGGTGTCAACTTTATCTCATCAAGGTTCAGAGCACAAAGGTCCTAGTACTTTCCAAGTGCAAGGAACCACAGAGGTGACTGCATGCAAAGAGCATAAGTCTCACTCACGAGGCTAAACAACGACAAAATACTCGAACGTGAGAGAAAGGGATCACCCAACAAATTAATGGGTGAACACAAAGATAAGTGTTTATCAGTCAACATATACCACCATTACCTCTATCTCAATGGATTACTGTTGTCTATTGAACTTAATATTGTGTATCTTTGATTGTTTTCCAGTATGGTATAATCATGTATGTATAATGTAAAGAATATTATGGATGACATGAAAATATGCTATTTAAATACATACATGATCATTCTCAGAGCTTATCATATAATTGTTACAATAGGATGTGGAATACACTCTGTAGCAGAAAGTATAATAGAGCCTATCTACTTTTGTACAAAATCTCATATGCACCCTTACATCAAGTTGCTAATCTACCAATTGCTGCTCAAAAAAAAGCAATGAAACCTAGTGCAAATACACCACAAGTCGACGACCATATATCCCACACGATCAACTTTCTGAAATTGCCTCTGTATAACCTGCATATTAGTCAGCAGAAATGAGAAATCCGTTTATAGTGAGTAAAATCAATAAGCATTGTCAAAGTTTGTCGTTCATCATTCTCACTTTCGACGTTTAGTGACTGGCTAGTTGTTCTTTGTAGCCTCACTATGTAGCTATAGCATTAAGAACTGCATAAATTGGCCTACACATCTGTTAACTCTTAAGAGTTACCTATGAGTTTCCCTTTTTCATTTAGTAAATATTTTCCATAGGTTCTTTCGTCTAAATAACTGAATTAGAACGAATATAGGAATGTTTGCTCACCTTCATAATTCTTACAAGTAGTCAAAGAATTTGCCACCAATCTGACTTGGTTATACTTCTGGAAGAGGAACAACTGCTTCGAATGCTTCCACAAGCATTGCCACTCTTTTTTTCCTAGCAGGAGTTAGCGTGGTAACTATATGCTGCATTGCATAATCAAGCATCCATTTTTCTGCTTTTTTCCTTTCATCAGTCATTTGATGCCTCAAATCCACTTTTTCTGGTTCTTGATCAGGTGTTAGGGGCAGAAATTGAGGCGCTCGTGGGTTGAATTTCCTCGCTTTTTCAAGTGCCTTGATTGATCTCTTGAGGAGGATCAACTTCTTCAGCTTGCTCCAGTTCTTGGACTTTTGTGTCTCAGGTTTGTTCTTGGCTAGTAGAAGTGCTCTCTCTTCTTTTGGATCCTTCGTTTCTTGATCCAACATTTTTCCACCTTCAGTCGTGTCAAGATTTGTCAAGCTTTCTGTAGAATTTGAGCGAGTATTCGCTTCACCATCAGCTTCTGAGAGTTCCTGGTCCGGGATTATGTCACTGGTGACTGACTGTGTATCCGATGAATCATCTTGAATTGGCGTTGTAAGGATCTCGTTAACTGCCTCTCGTATGAGTTTGACAGCATCGTCTCTGCAGAAACTTCTCCCGTGGTGGCTTGGATTATGATCTTCCCTGTTTGTCTCGGAGAAATCCTCGAGAGAGTTGCACGTTTTCCTTTCAGATGGTGTACTACTGCTGTCTTCTACCTCATCATCAGTTCCATCAAGTAGTTCATTTCCAACTTTTGATGCAACGTCTGATAGCACATGTTGTGATATCATGTGCCACATGCTGATGTAACTCCGTTTGTCCGCCTGCCCCTTGGATGCTCCATCATCTTCTTTGGGATCAGACATTGATAATAAGAGAGAAAATCCACGAAGAGGTTTACGTGTTTTCTCACATTCTTTTGCTGTCTCTTCCATAGTTACATTTTCTTGCATTGTTGCATCAGATGCTGAAGTTGAACTCTGGATGCTCACTGCAGTGAGTGAATTTTGGTCGCCAGCTGCAATTGAGCTCTGCGTTGTATCGGATGTTTCACTAGTAACGCCATCATGATTCTCAAGCTCCAACTTCCTGTCTCTCACAACTGACCCCACATCTTCTCGTGCTCCATCAACTGCATCTGAGGTTTCTTTCATAGAATCATTTGAACTATCTTCCCGATCTTCTTTCCAAGCTTTTCCTTCCACCAAATCCTCATCATTTGAAGCGCTTGTCACTTCATCCGACTTCTTCCTAAGCATAGACTGTCGAACATCATGATCTTTGTACATAGAGCAGTCATTTTCTTCAAGCTTTCTGTCTATGCCTGCAATAACTTTCTCTGCCTTACGCCCCGAATTGCCTGCTGTAGACATGAATTCATTCTCCTTTCTAGCTCTGGGCTTAGAAAATGCAATCTGGCTATTGTCGCCTTGTGGTGGAACCACAGTTTCAAAAGCTTTTATAAGAAGTTCCACTTTCCTTTGCTGAGTTGGAGCAAGTTGACTTATCGCCTGCTGAAGCGCATAGTCAAGCATCCATTCTTCTCCTCTTTTCCTCTCATCAGCTGTTTGAGTTCTTAAATTCACCTTTTCTGCTTCAGGATCAGGATTCAACTGCAAAAACTGCGGCTTCCTTGGATTGATCTTTCTAACCTTTTCCAATTCCTTGACGAATCGTTGGAGAAGTATCCATTTTTTAAGATTGCTCCAGTGTTTTGGTGCTCTCTTCACAGATTTGTTTTTCACTTCTTTTGGTGTTATCTCCTTCTTTGAGCCGCCAACGTCTTTTGTGTTCACAGTTTTTGACATGGATCCTGCATCTACCTCCTCATTCTTGCTGTCTGAAAAATTCAGAAACATTCTTAAAGTGAATAAATACACACATTCTTAATAAACAAATGAAAGACAAATAGTGGAACTGATTCCTTACCTTGGATTTGATTCATTTCAAAGGATTCTTGGTCTACACTGGACTCACTTGTAACTGATTGGTTATCAGATTGAACTTCTGGAAGAAGAATCTTCTCGATTGCTTCTCGTACGAGTTTGATGGTGAAAAGCTTCCTCAATTCAATTTCTTGACTTTCTGCATCCTCATTTGCAGGTATCATTTCTCTTTCAGCAAATTCTGAACATGAGTCAGAACTTCCTGCTGAAGGCAATTTGCTAGCACCATCCTGTTGATTTTCTTCGTCGTTAGCGCCACTAGCTGGTTTGGTCTCAGGTTCAGCAGATGAGTCCGAGACCATATGCCTACGAATCAGACTCCACATGTTCATATACTTCTTTTTGGGTCTGGCAACTTCAGCTGGAGGACAATTCTGGGATTTTGAATCACCAACTGGACCTGATGTGCTATCAAGGTCCTCATTCGGATCAGCTTTACCATCCTTCTCCTGCATATTGCTAGCTGAAACAGAAGAGATTTCATTGCTACATTTTGCTCCATAAAAAATATCAAACACCGGTCTCGTTGTGATGGTGAATGGTCCATCTTTAGACGGTTCTCTGTTGTTACTTTCATTGTTATCAGATTTAGCAGCTGATTCTGTAACATTGCTATATTTTGCTCCATTAAAAAGATCAAACACCGATCTCGTTGTCATGGTAAATGGTGCATCTTTAGACAGTTCTCGTTTACTACTTTCATCCCCATCAGATGTAGAGACACCATCATCTTGCTTTAGGAGATGTGAACGATCCCTTTCCTGCACGAGACTGAATGCAGCTGATTCTGTAACACTGTCATCTTTTGAGTCACTCCGCCCTCGTGCCATACAATTGCAACACTCTGAAGCAGTAAGTAGGCTGTCCTTCTCTAATGCAGAGTGTTTGCTCATTATGTTGAGTGTCTCCTTGTAACTTTGCTCCGGAAATGATGTTTCACCAAAGTCAATTTCAGCATATGCAATAGCCTCGTTTACATCGAAAACACCAGCATCTTCTGTTCCACTGCTTTGTTGTTCACCAAAGTCAATCTCAACAAGATCAGCATGTTCAATTGCCTCGTTTACATCGAAACCACCAGCATCTTCTGCAGCACTGCTTTGTCCACAAACTGAAGGATCAACACTGGAGCTCAATTGAGTATTTTCATCAGCAGTACTAAACTCTCTTTTTGCTCTAATGCTCTTTTGTGATTTCAACAATCTTTTCCTCCTATATACGCGTTTCACCGGGGGTGAAGGATCATCATAGTGTCCTCCATGGAGAGAACAATGATGATATGAACAAACTTTGAACTTAGACAACCTATCAGATTCAGTTTTTTCAGGATGAAACTCAACATGTTCCTTAAACTTAGAATCCTTAATAGTCGAAGAACACGTCGCCTTATCAGGAATTTGACAGCATTTTGAGGTACCCTTTTTAGATTTAAAACTATCTTTGTTTATCAAAATCTTCACACTTCTCATACTAGTTGTTCTTGATAGAGTCTGCGAATATTTTCGCGGACTCCTACTTTGATCACTACTATCAAAGCTAGATTCACAACTATGATGTAAACAATTTTTACCTTGAGAACAACAAGTTGATTTTCTGTAATGTGGTGATGGTGATGATGATAATTCAGAAAACTCAACTGAAGATGGATTTCGAGTATTATGATTCTTCATTGTTGTTATTGATCTTGATGACCTTCTTCTAAATGACCTTGTACTACCAAAATTCTTCATTATTTTTTTCATTACTGGTCTGTTCTTGATTTTGTCATCCTTTTTTGGTGTACAAAATTCAGATGAATCAATTGAATTTACATCTACTGATCCAATACCTCTCTGAAACACAAAAGGGGTGTCACAAAAATGAGAAAATTTCTAATAAAATTTCATAATATAAAGTCTTTGTCAACACATTTTTTTATTCATCATAGTGATAGACTACTACAATTAAGACTTGGTCAGCAGTAGTACTGTTTTAAGCAAAAATCAAAAATCAAGAAACTTAATTTACCTGAGAGTTACTTCCTTTCTTTGCATCATAGCTAGTTGTAATCTTCATATAATTTGGTGATAAATCTGGCATTTTGATTGGACTTAGTTGCTCTGGGGTTGAGTTATTACTTGTTGGAACAATGGATAGACAAGAAAACTTAGATTTTTTTGAGCAATTTGAGGATGTTTTTCTCAAGAAAGACAGTCTTGGAAATCTAATAGATCTTAGCTTGTTTGGTTTCTTGTTGGAGTTTAATGTCTGTGGTGATGTTAATTCAACTACCATTACACCCCTTTTCAAGATTTCACTTTTGGGGTTGTAAAAAGGTAAATTTTTTATCTTTAAAGAATTTGAGATTTGAGAATTTTTTCTTATAGATATGACATGAGTAGATTCCAATTTTTGGATTATAATAATTCAATGGTCAAAGTAAATTTTGGAGATGGGGATTCAAATTTCACTATCTGTTTGAAGTTTTGGTGGCCGAGTTATCTAGTACTTGGATTGGTGAAATAATCGATAAAATATAACAGGTATTTGATAAAATAATTGAGGTGCATAAAAGTTAGCTCGAAAATCATAGTGAGGAAAAATAAGGCAATGGTAAAAAAAAAAAATAGATTTTTTTAATTAATGGCTGACATAGAGGATAGATTTCAAAATTTGTAATTGGATTTAAATGATTGGATTTTCTATGTTTACAACATCAAATTTAGCATTTACCTTATCTAGTTAGATCTAGATGATGCAAGTGAGGTATGCTATTAGTGCGTTGTACCTTGTGATGAAAAGTTTGTACCTTGACTTGTCAAAATTGGAAAAAGTTGCCCATTGGCATCATATTTTTGATTTTTTTTTTCATTGGAATGTGGTTGAGGTTTTCTGTTGACTTGCACAAAGTTGGTGTTCTAGACTTGGTCTGGTTGATTCTTGACTTATCTTTTTGTGTGGGATGCCTCTTAAAAGACAATAGTATTTAGAGAGTCAATTAAATTTTTTATATAAGTTTTAAATAATTAAGCTGTTAATTATTGTAATGTATAGTATTACTTATATTATTTTTAAATATATTTAAATATTATATGTTAGGTTTTTTATCCTAATTTATATGGCATTGATAGAATTTAAAGTGTCAAATAATTGTTAATTATTGTAATAGATAATATGGAGTATTTAAGTCATTTATAGTATAGTAATTAATATATAATATGTAGTATTTAAGTGGAAGGTGATGGAGCCCACTTATATAGTTTGATAAATATATTGGATATTAGTAGTGATTTATAGTATAGTAATTAATAATATATAATATGTAGTATTTAAGTGGAAGGTGGTGGGGCCCACTTATATATTTTATAAATATATTGGACATTAGTAGTGATCTTATTGGAACATTGGTAGTCATTCCTAGACTCTTCTATAATATAGTAAAATCTACGAGACTTATTATACACTGATATTATAAAAGTAATTTATTTTTACAAGTAATAATAATAATAATATATTCAATGTAATTTTATAAATGAAGTTCGAAGAAGATGGTATGTATACAGTCTTATTCCCGCCTCATGAAGGTAGAGATTGTTTTTGACTCAAGTAAAATATATCAACAAATAAAAAAAATATATAACTCAAATACAGTAAAAAGAAAGTTATATTGAAACCAATGAGGAGTAAAGCAATAGTGTAATACTTACCATAAAAATTTATTTGCAATCACTATTTTATAAAGTAATTTACTCTATAAATACAATGCATGCATTAGGTGTGTATTAGTAGTACCTTGTTTGGTACATTTTTTCATGCGATGTTATAACTAATGCTTGAATTAGTTATACACTCTATTGTGTATTACTAATACCAAGGAATTTTAGGTATTAGTAATACATAACATTTTAATACTTGCATTAGATTAAATAATTACAAAACAATCCTTAAAGCCTTTTTATTTTCTTTGTTGTCATAATTTTTTATTTTGATTTTGATTTGCTTTTTAGTGTCTTTTAATTTGTTGGTGTCTTAATAGGCTTTATGGCCTCTTAAGTATCTTTTTCTTTAAAAATAAATAAATCTAATTTCAATATAATTTAATCAAAATTTTTACTATTGTGATGATAAATTTGATAAAAAAAACTCTTTGCCGCTTCACAAAATTATTTTGACGCAATAGTACAACTATTTAATCTTATTTTTGAAAAAAATAAGAAAAAGAAGAAGAAGATGTTTTAGCAAAGATATCTTTTTCGGTGTTTTAGCAAAGAACTTTGTTGCAAAGGAAGTGTACAAATAAATAAAGTGTGAATGGTATTTTTGTAAATATATATTTTTCAATAGAAATTATGCAAGATTTGTTATTTCTAATACATCAAACCAAACAATGTATAAAAAATAATGTTTGCATAACTAATACATGCATTACTAAATGCACTCTATTTTGCATTGTTCTTATACACTCTACCAAACGATCCCTTAGTGTGTAGAATTTTTCTAGAAAATGTCTTATCAATTCACAAATTAATGAATGAAATTCTATCTGTCAAATTGAACCAATCAAGGAGGTCTATCTGGCAAAGATCATTGAAATTTATACCATTTTCTGTACCTTTTTATATTCTTGAGTGTGAATGGCTTTATTATTTCATGGACTTTAGTTATTTATGTTTACACATTATGATAATTTAAATGTTACACTAGATTATAAATAGAGTTATTTATAATTCCTTCTAGTTGACTTAAATTATAAATATTCTTTAAATGACTTGCATATAACACAATAATACTACTATTTGACATAATTTCAAAGACTTTGTAGAAGATTGTGCTATTTGGGATTTCAACCTAGAACTCATTCATTGAAATGAACACTCATAATCACTATGCTAAAACATACTCTCCCTGTCCCTAATTACTTATCTACATTTGAATTGACACACCTATTAAGAAAATAATTATTGACATAGCGAGTTTACCATTATTAATTATGAATTGAATGAACTAAAAACTTAAGATTTTCAAGAAGTTTTATCTTTTTTAAAGTAATTAATTGAGGGTATAATGGGTAAATATTTTTTTGTCCTTTCTTGATTTGTCAAATGGACAAGTAATTAGGGACAACTATTTAAAGAAAAGTGGACAAGTAATTAGGGACAGAAGGAGTAACTTTTGTAAACGGTGTCCAACTTTAAATATATATATATATATATATATATATATATATATATATCTTTAAATATAGAATTTGACATATATATACATAACGTAATTTTCCGACAAAAGATGTTCAATTGGACACTCTAGGATAGCTCTAGCTACACTGATCCCGTGTTTAAGTCAGTCTTAAAAATGAATAGTCTTTGATAGAAAACATTTTATCTTAAAATAAAATTTTAAAGCAAATGACTTAAAACAGGTCTCATATCAGAGAAAACACAAAAAATGAAATTTTGATTCTTTTTCCTTCAAAAGGTAAAATAAAGTCATTAAATTGATTTTTAGAGAAAGTTTGAGGGTATAATTGTATTTTACATTCACGCGTTAGCATGATAAATCAGCACCGACCAAATATTAAATTGAAAACTAACCTTTATCTCCTCTGTTTTTTTCCTTTTTAATATTTTAATAAATAGTTTCCACTTTATTATTCATTAATGTTATAAAAAAATGTTACTTCACTGATTTGCCAGATAGTACCCACCTGGTACCAAGTGTGCATATTTTGTCCCAAATGAGAAAAAAAATGTTTTCAAATGTTGTTATACTTTTTTTTTGTGAAGTCGAGGTATATCGAACACAACATCTCAACATCTCAGTCTCAGACAAACATAAGACTTATGCATATATTTTTTCGATTTCACAGGATATGCTATTATTACTGCAGTAAATGTTCTATTTTATTTTTCTGATCATATGATATCTTAAATATTCTATTTGACCAACTATATGAATTATATTTTATGCGTAATCATTTGAGAGGAAATCATTATGTGCATGTATTTTTCCGATTCCACAGTTCGTATAAGAAATTATTGATTAAGAATGGAGGGATTTCAATCTATTTCACTAGATTTTTGGTGATCAAAGTTATATCCACTTCGTTGCAAAGAGATATGGTGGAATGGTGTTGGAATATATACTATTAACCATGTGTTAAGAAATAATATTTATTATAGAATAAATATTTGCTCAATTTTAATAGATCATATATTCGTTTATGGTGTCTGTTTACTTATATAGTAGATGATTTAGTGTGTAGAGTTTTAGCTTATATACAGAGGATTAAATCATCGGTTCTAAGTATAAAGTTTTTTGTTCACAATCTAGGATGAAAATTGGACATGCCATCGGTACGATTGTAGCACAAGATTATATCTAATTTATCTTGATTATGAGAACGGTATAGTTCTAACTTCTTGTGCTAGTGTATTTTGTATGTATTGAACGGGACCGAGTTGAGATAATTGTTTTAGATTGACTGACAAAACATATTTTCTAAACTATTAAATGTACTTATATTCTTAATCCTGATATAACTATTATGATTTGTATATATTAATTATTGTTTTGATTTATTAAAAGGTGAGATTCTGAGATAGGTCAATATGCCTGGTAAGTTGGATGATAATAATATATATTGGTGAAATAATAAGTTAGTTGATGGAATTCATGTCTCGTTATAGAGATTGATTGATATGCCTTTTTGAGAAACTTATAAGTTTTTATCGTGTCAAACCTTGCAAGTGAATTTATGAATCCGACACATGAAATAAGTTAAGTAGTGCTCTTAAGGAAATTAATCATTAAGTTAAATTCGTCAGTAATTTAATTTATTGATTAGTATCTGAAATCTTAACATGGGGAATTAATTACATAAGTGTTTAATGGGGATTAGAAATATAAATAGAGGAGTGCAATTACGAATTTCTAGTGGAATGATTTGTAATTTATTATGGTAAGAATAATTCAAATTAATTATTTGGAATTATTTCCATAATAGGAAGCCTCAGTAATTAATTCCGTGGTCCCTCCAGTGCCCATATTTAACTAGAACTCAGAATCCTATTTCTTAAGGGAAAAAGGAGTCAAGCGTGTGTTTTCTTGTTTTTCAAGAAAACTGGATTTTCTTCTCCTTTTTGGATTGGGAAGGAATCTCTATTAATAGAGATTCTCCTAAGCTAGAAAAAGATGGATTAGTTTTTTATTCGATACTTGCCCACCCAAGTATTGAGAGAGTTCGGATGTGAACTTGGGATCACTGTGGAAGATCATAGTTGCTGTCTAACTTGGGGATCCGCTTGAAGGTCTGTCTAACTTGGGGATTTGCTTGAAAGTATCTGCTCACGCTTCAAGAGGTATTTATCGATTTAAATTTCAACAAGTTTATGTGTTCTAGCATAAACGGTATTGGTTATCTATTATTCATGTAAGCCGTAAAATTCTAGTATGCTTTCGCTGTGCATATAGTTTTCCAACAATTGGTTGGATATATTCACCATTTGACTAAATGTCTTGATTTTGAGCACCGATTTAAGCGGAGAAATTTTCGATATAAAATTTTACTCCCTCAATAAGTATACTCAACATGAATCTTGATTAGTCGAATCAGTAGGAATCAAATACCAGATTATTAAATAACAATCACACCTCAATTCTAGAAAAATTGAAATCGATTATATGATTGTGGTTGTTATGGTTGTTGGGCTCAAGTAGTAAACTTGACATTGAATAAAGCCCAGGCCCAAATGTTTTATAGTTAGAATGCTTTCTAGAGCCTTGTTATTGGCCCAATTCTACCTAGTTTTAGTACAAATTAGATAGGCAGAAGTCCATGATTTGTGAAGAAAATATATAAGCCCAAAATTATTGTTCAGAGATTTACTTACTTATCAAGGAAAAGAGTTGGAACAAAAAAAAAAAGTAGAAATATGACTTTTTTTTTGGTGGTCTTCAACTTTCGATCCTCGCTTACCTTATGAACAAAAGTTCAAGTTTAAAATTTAAAAATGTTGTTCGTGGCCAAGCAAGGGGTAACACTTGTTTCAAGTCACTTTTGCCTATTGTAGCATGTAATTTGTCTTATTTTAAAAAATGTAAATATCTTTTTGCCAGTTTACTTAAACCAAAACCTAGTACCCCAAAAATCCCCACCGTCCCACCCAAGCTAGTGATATTACTTCATGGTGAACCGAGCATCACGTGCAAAACATCGGAAGTCGGATCACTTATCATTAAGGAGAATTTGCACTATGTCATCATAGGAAAATTTTCGTATGGCAAACCAGATGTGAAGGTACTGAGGAAGACAATACCAGGGCAATGTGAAATTAAAAGTGAATGCATGATAGATGTATTGGACACGAGGCACATACTAATCAGACTTACGACAATGGAAGACTACGTGCATCTATTATCTATTGCAACTTTTCATGTCAATGCAAAAGAGAGTTATTGACAGATGAGAACCCTTAAAAGGGATCCATGGTTTGAACTGGATGTTGAAACAACTATTGGTGTTGCTTTCATATCATTCTCAGATCTACCACCAAATTTTTTCTGCTAAGGAGGCTATTTTCTCAATACCGAGTGTGATTGGCAAGCCCTTAACGGTGGACATGGCGACAAAAAATTAAACACGACCAAGTTGTGCAAGAGTTAAAATTGAAGGCGAAATGACTACAAAGCTACCCAATGAGTAAAGGTTAATGAAAAAGATAATATTGCAGGAAAAATAAAATCTAAGTGGAACACAATTGCTGGACAATACATCTTGAATTGTATGAAACAAGGAGTGAAGAGGATCAAAAGAAGGAAGAGAAGGAAAACATACATAACTTTACAGGTTCGACGATTGATCAAAGAAGAACCTTGACAAGTGGAAATGTGGTGGGCAATAAACAGAATCGACAAGAGTGGATGGTAAGGAGAAGAAATAAGTATAAAAGAGATAAATAAGGGCATATTGAAGGAGAAATTTCCTATCAGGATGAAAACTCCTTTGAGGCACTTAGGGAGGAGGATGAGCATGATACAAATGAAGTCAATGAAGACAAAGCAAATGACAAAAGCACCAAGGATTGGGTAAATAAAACGTTTGTTTATAAGGAGGATAAAAAAATTCAAGAATAAAAAGGCACTACTACTGATCACAAAATTGAAAACACTAAGAAAGGACAAAGCCACACAGAATCCACACAATGCGAACAAGGGGCAGATGAAGAAGAAGGTAATAAGAAAAATAAAGAAAGTCATTATGAGGTGAATGAAAGAGCTTTGGTGATTGTTGAAAATAAACAATGAGGAAGTACTTCCGCTGGAAATTCAAAATGACAATGATGAGGAAAGTATTGGAGCATAAGGAGAATATTAGGGAGAAAGTTGACCTAACTCTAAATATAGCTAGGACGACTATAAAAGATGATTTATCCCCTACATAGATAGGAAAACTGAAGGGTAATCATACAAAGCAAAGGAAACAAGTTGGAGGAGAATCAACACGGGCTCAAACATAATCTAGATAATCTAAAGAATGATTGTCAAAAACCCCAAATATCAATGAAGGATTTAATATGGAATATTAGGAAATATCCACTCTAGAGAAAGCCATTAGAATTTAAGAATTGGAGTTTGAAGGGACTCCATCAGGAGGTAATCGAGAAGATCTCCATAAAGCAAAAGTAGAGCTGAAAAACAATTATGTAGGGAGGAGGAATTCTGAAAACAGAAAGTAGAAATGAAGTGGTTTGAAGAAGGTGAGAGAATCACAAAATTATTTCACACAATAGTGAAGGGCAGAAGAAGCTGCTTGAGGGTCAACAAAATACAAAATGATGAAGAAGAGTGGATGGAGGTTCAAGAAGACATTACAGGTGCCATAATTGACTTCTATATCAAGCAATTTACTAGGAAAACAACTTGCCCAGATTTTGAAATGTTAAATGAGTTGGCAGAAATGGTGAACAGTGATAAGAATGGGGAAATTCAGGAAATGCATACAGTTGTAAGGTTGAATCGAAATAGTGCAGGAGGACCAGATGGTATGACATGGGCGTTGTATCAAAATACTTGGGAAATCATTGGAGAAGACATTCATAATATAACTTAAGCTTTTTTTCCTGTGGTGCAGAACTTCCTTGACTTATTACCCATACAAACTTAGTACTGATTCCGAAGAAGACAATGGTGAATACTTTTTTAGATTTGAGGCCTATCTCTTTTGAGTAACTTTGTGAATAAGATTTTTTCACAGATTATTCATGAAAGAATTGAGGTTGTTTTACCTCAATTTATATCACCAGAGAAAGTAGGTCTTGTGCAAGGGTGAAGCATAGCTGAGAATGTATTAATGATGCAAGAAATAATCTTAGAAATAAGGGAAAAGGGAAAATCGCTTAATCTTGTAATTAAGCTGGACATGATGAAAGTCTATAATAGGGTTGAGAGATTGTTTTTAGCCAAGGTATTAAGAAAATTGGGGTTTGGAGATAGAATCATTGATATGGTGTTTAGACTGATTAGTAGTAACGGTATTCAATTCTACTAAATGGTCAACCCAACAATTTTTTCAAGTCCTCAAGGGTATTAAAACAAGGCAATCCTCTCTCACCCACCCTCTTTATACTGGCGGCGGAAGTTATGTCAAGATCTTTAAATGCTCTCATGAGAAAGAATTTGGTATGTCTAAAGGGAAGCTGAAGCTAAATCACCTTACTTTTGGGGATGATATGAACATATCGTGCAATGCAGAGGTTGAAACAATGAATATGATTAGTGAGGTACCTAGGAGGTATGAAAAAGTATCGGGGCAGATGGCGAATAAAGAAAAAAAGTGCAATCTACCTGCATCACAGTGTTTCAGGGGGGAAGCTAGTGGTTGCTGAAGTAGCTACATGAATACTAAGGAAGGAGTTTCAATTTACATATTTGGGGTGTCCTATCTTATATAAAAGGAAACAAAAGGCATACTATCAGCAAATAATTCATCGGATTGGGGCAACGATACAAAGGTGGAAAAGTAAGCTTTAAACATATGGGGCCGAGCCATTTTGATTAAACATTTCCTACAAAACACTCCTATACACTGTTTATTAGTCATAAACCGTCCTAGAAATGTATTGAACCAAGTGCAAAAAATGATGGCCCAATTTAATCTGGAGTAGTTGCATAAAGGGAAGAGGTAGATAATAGAACACATGGAGCAACCTTTGCCTACCAGAGGAGGAAGAAGAACTTGGATTTAGACTTATGCATAATGTGTTAAGAGCTTTATTCTGTAAGTTATGGTGGAACTTTATAACGGGGCAAACCCTTTGGAGTGAATACATGAAGAACAAATATTGTAAGTCAAGGAATCCTAACTTAGTAATGTGGAAAGTTGAAGGAGGAGGTTGTGAAAGAAGATGTTGCAGCCACAAGGTTTGATTGAACACCAAATATTGTGGCAGACTAGAAAATGATCAATATCAGTGTGGCCTGATAATTGGACATGGTTGGGAGATTTATACACAATCACATGGGATGACTTTGAATGGGACGATATATATGATAAGGTGGAGGAGCTTGCTAAATAGGTAGAATGGGATGTGGAGGTTCTGCAGGAAATTCTCCCAACGAGTTGGTGGAGCATATCATTTGTTACATAAAACCTCTTAAAGGCAGTGTGGAGAAAGATAAATTGTGTTGGGTATTATATTCAAGGGGAAGCTTCACAATCAAATCAACATGGAATTGTATAATACACTAGGAAGATCTGAATAGAATACATAAGTGGATTTGGACTAAAGGAATTCCCTTCAAAATAGTTTTTATGATGTGGAGGTTGTGGAAATTCAAGATTCCAGTAGATGATAGACTGAGAAGATGGGGTCTAGAAGGCCTATCAAGATGCTGGTGTTGTGATAAACCTGATCAGGAAACACTTGCACACGTGTTCATAAGATCGAAAATTGCTAACATACATTTTTCAAATTATTTTGGTTCAAGAGAAAATTTTAAAGTTCTACTATTTGAAGAATGTAAGCTCTAAATTTTACCACTTTCGGAGTAATTTTGATGTTCTACTACTCTGGGAATGAAGTTCTAAGTTCTACTACTTTGGGAGTTAGTTTCAAAGTATTTACTACTTAAGGGAGTGGATTTTAGGTTTATGTCACGTCCCAAACTACCCCCTAGGCATGAATGGCACCAACACACTTGACCATTCAAGTGAGCCCAATTTCCATACCTTAAACCATTAATTCACAACATTTGATGAACTAAATAAGTAGTCAAACGATATGATAAATAATAATGAACACTTGGTATCTTAAAATATTAATCTAACACTCTTGCCGAAATCCCACACCAGACCATGAAGCATTATAAGGAATCACAAAAGGACTCGGAATAAATGTTAATAACTCTTTTGAAACCCTCCACGAACAATGCAACAGTTCACCTCAACAACTGGATCAACTCTAGCGAACACCTCAACTACTTGCTTCGTCATCACCAATAGTATCTGCATAGACAACCATGTAAGGAGTGAGTTATACATAAAAATTACCCACTAAAATCCTCGACCTTCCCCTTTAAATACCCGTGCAATAAGAGTTAGAAAATACAAACACACGACAAGCACATAAGTAAATTTGCACAGGAATTATATATTAATATAATTATCCAATAATTTTGAAACAATTCTTTATCAAGAATACTATAAATCTCAACATAATTTGCACTAAGAACTTGTCCTAAAAGGCAGTTAAACCAACTAATCAACACCACGAATCCACGACAACATACACAATGCGCCAACTATATTGAGAAGACTACAAAATGCTCAGTACTTTCAAGAAGCATACACACTCCTTAACACCCAAAACACGTTTTGAAAATGGATTTGAAAAGCAAACACCCAAATCTTTAAGGAATATATTTTCATATTATTCTTTGTTGGGATAGCTAAAAAATTGTTGAGAATTTATCTTTAAGCAAGAAAAGAATAAGCAAAGAAATTATCTTGACGAGAGGAAAAAAATAGGTGCATCAAAATTTGTATGGTGTTAAAGGATATAAACATGTAACGATGTAAGAGAGTAAAAACTCTAAAAATGTGAAGTAGCCTTACATGCTCGTTGAATATGAAGCATTGCGATGATTAAAGAAGGGGTGTTAGCTTGAGGTTAGATTATTTAGCATGGTATTTTTAGTAATTTAACTTTTAAGTTGGAATTCCCGCTTTTAATATAATATAAATAAATATGGATAAAAAAGATGAACATATTAATATATGACATAATACATAAACATGAATCTTAACTTGGCGTCAACTGACAACTATGATCTTTAACTTTGGGTGTGCACAAGTATACATTTAAACTTGTATAAATTTAACAAATGGACACATTCGTCCTACATGGCACCCTACATGAAAATTTTGTGGTTTATATGGCATCCTACGTGTACAATGCCATGTAGGACACATGTGTCGACTTATTCAATTTTATACAAGTTTAAGTGTCTATTTGTGCACACTCAAAGTTGGAGGGCATAATTGTCCGCGGAAGCCAAGTAAAGGGTCATGTTTATGTATTATGTCTTAATATATATATACCCATTCTTAGATAAGTACATTTAGATGACAAATATAATGTATCTATATACCTTAAATAATATCTAACATTGTCCTAAAATTTACCTGAAATTATAATGTTGTAAGCAATCAACTTCTTATTTTGTGCTATATTATTGTAACGACCCGGAAATCTAGTAAGTGAAACTAGAGCCTAATGATTGTATGTTTGAGTTGTAATGGGGTTTCATGTGGTAGAATGTCTTCCCGAGCTTAGGTTGAGGGGTTTAGGGGTTATACGTCAAGGTACGACTCCCCAAGGACCCCTTGTCCTTGGGGTCCTTGAGGAGGACCCTAAAGCCTAACCCCCAAGACCTCAAGAAACCAAAAAACTGCGAAATATATAGTGATCTACGGATGGCCATCTACGGCCAGTAGATGGACCCACGCCCCGTAGGTGGGGGTCGTGGGTCAGGCCCCAAAGTGACATGTTCCAGCCCCAAACCACGGACCAATAGGACGGGGCGTCACCCCACCTACGGTCCGTAGGTCATGATTGCTATGCTGTCAAGATTCGGCCAAAGGTAAGGGTAGGTTAGTAATTTCCTATTTAATTTAGTTTAGTTAATGGACGGTTATTATTCATATATTAATGTATTTTAATGGTTTTTAAAGTATTAAAACACCTTTTCAATTCATTATTTCAAAACCCAAATTATAAGCCTTCCCTCCTCTCTAAAAATCCTCTCTCTAGAAACCTCCATTGGAGAAGAAGGAGGCAAGCTTTGAAGGTCAAGTTTTCAACTTTCTCAAGTGATTTTCGTGGAGTTCTTCCATAAGAGGTATGGTAGTCTTCATCCTTGACTTAGTTTCTTTCAAGGAGCCAATTTCAAAGATGATTTCAAGTCTAAAAAATCCCCCAAAAACCTAGGGTTTTCAATCTATGCATGGGTTCAATTCCAAACATTTTCAAAAGGCATTTAAGTGATGAATCATGGTTTAATTGATGTTTTAATGGTGAATTAAGATGATTTTACCCTATGAACCCATGTCTACCCCAAAACCCTAAGTTGTGAATTGTGATTGGGAGTTGAGTGATCATGAAAATATTTAGAATTGTTTATGTTTATATTGAATTAGTTATTGAATCATGTTAATTCCCTTATCTATTGTAGTATCTTAGATGTTTGAGTTGTGATTGATGTATAGCTTTGACCGGCAATTTCATGAAGGATTTATGTATGATTATGATGTGAAGTGTATATGTGTGATCTCAATGAAAGTGTTATGATCATGTTTAGAAAGCAATTGTGTTATGATTGAAAGCTTATTCTCAATTATGCACTTATGAATGATGATGATATAATGTGAAGGGTTTCTTCAATGTAATGTTGTATCTTGAATTGGTAGGCTTATGTATCCTTTTCTTGTATAAATGAAAGTAATGTGGATTGATGTATCTTGAATTGGTAGGCTTGAGGCATCCTTTTCTTGTATTGATGAATGTGACCTTGAATGTTGTATCTTGAATTGGTAGGCTTATGCATCCTTTTCTTGTATAAATGAAAGTAATGTGATGATGGTATCTTGAATTGGTAGGCTTAGGCATCCTCTTCTTGAATGAATGAAAGTATTGTTGATTGTTGAATCTTGAGTTGGTAGGCTTACACATCCTCTCTTGTGTAATGGATGTGTATTGACTTAATGATGTAACTTGGATCAGTAGGCTAATTGCACCCTCCCATGCATGTTAATAATGAACATTTGGATCGGTAGGCTAATGACACCCTCCTATGCATGTTAATAATGAACCTTGGGATTAGTAGGCATATGGCACCCTTCCATAAATGATGTTAATGAACTTTGGGATCGATAGTCTTATGGCACCCTTCCATGAATGTTGATGATAAACCTTGAATCGATAGACCTAATGTTGGTAGCCCTTTCATGTGTGAAATGATGAACCTTGAATTAGTAGGCTTATGGCACCCTTTCATGAGGATTCAATGAGCTATCCTTATAATGTACCTTGAATCGGTAGGCTTATGACACCTTTTCATGTGTAATGCACTTTGGGTCGGTAGGCCAATGACACCTCTCATGTGTAATAATGCTAATGTGAATGAACTACTCTATGGGAATAAAGGCTAAGCGCTGAGTAGATATGGTAAGATGAAAACTCTCCCCATGTTTAGGCCGGGTTCCAATGAACATCTTTCTATACCATAACTATGTGCCCACATATGATATTAGCTAGTGGATTCCACTTAAGCTAAAATGTTACCGGTCCTACCTTAGGCAAGTACGCCAACCCTTACGATGTGGGATAGTACATCGGATTCCATGATTTAGCTCTCATGGTCTATGCCGGTTAAACACTTATTCTCATCATGTGAGATATGCACTATGGTTTCTTGAGAAGTTATATGAAGTAGTATGACATGCCATCTATGCATTGCACAAGTAGGCTTTGAGAGGGCTATAGTGAGTTCTCTAATGTCTTCATGACTAATGAATGGAAGTGCTCTAAATGAAGCTAATGAAGAATGTTGACTCTTATATGCTTAATGTAATGATGCATGCTTTACTTGGATCGTATTATGAGTTACTTCCTTGTCATGCCTTAATGCTTATGTTTCTTATGTATGTGTATTGTTTAAAGGTGAAAAGGATGAATGGTCAGTTCACTTTTGGTGGCCTTAATGTGGTACTTAGTGTGGATGGTGGTATGGAACGCTATTCATACATTGCACAAAGTATAGCTTAGGGTTACTTAAGGTAAAGGCTCTAATGTGATGGAATGACTTATATGTTAATTATGCTCTAATGTGATGAAATGACTTATATGTTGAATATGTTGTATCTTATGCCTCTTATACTTATGATCATGAAGTTTTTCTTAAAATTGGCATAAAGCATGATTTTCAAATGAAATGTCCGTTTTAAGCATGGTTTTTGCATGACTATCATACTTAGTATATTCAATGTGCTAACCCATATTTCTTCATTTTCTACAAAAGTGTAGGGTTTGGAGATGTGATGTCATATACTCGGAAGATAGGTTTCTAAGGTGCAAGGATATGAAGATCTAGTGAGTCCTCATAGTTTCGAGGATGAACCCACTATTTCCCTTTTATGTCTTTTACTTTATGTTTAGAGCTTTTGTATGGGCTAAGTCCCAAAGTTATTCAAAGTGTTGTAGATGGTTTGAGACAGTATAGAAAAGACTTCCGCTTGCTTTTTATGAAAAATGACTTCGGTTGTATTTAAAGAAAAGTTTTAAATTCCGCACTATTTCCTATGATCTTATGTTCAAGATATGCGCCTAAGAGGCTTGTATAAGACTTTTTGGAGTCTTGTATGCCGTGTCACGTCTAGGGGGTAGTATCGGATCGTGACAACTATTGTCTTCAATTTTGTTTTATTTGTAGCACTTTTATATTCTTCAGCTAAGATGGGAAATGCAAATGGAGCTGATTGGAAGGAAGAGGTTTACCAAAAGGTATAATTTATGATGGTGCTTTTGTTTTGTGTATATATTGCTATTTTTTTTCTTTCTTTCCTACATCAGTTACATTTATTTTGAGCCAAGGGTCTATCATAAACGATTTCTCTCCCCGCCAAGGTAGAGATAAGGTCTGCGTACATTCTAACCACCCAGGCCCACTTATGGGATTACATAGGGTATATTGTTGTTGATATTTTTGGTTTTCTTCTGAGATTTTCTCAATGTAAATTGAATGATCTCTTGCTAGTTTACTCTTAAGTTACAAAATTATGTCGTTCAAATATATCCTAAGCAAGCACCAAATACATATGCACATCAACCATCTACCATGGATTCCAGTGGGTTATGTATGGAATGGTTTTGGTATTGATAGTTTGGGTTCTAATTTGATGGATTGAGTTGTCACGCCCCGAGCCTATACCCTGGACGCGACTGGCACTCAAAAACCATTTTTGGCTGCAAACGAAACCTTGGCTTGGCTTAACTCTTAGTGGAAGACTTACTCAACATAGAATAAACTCAAATGACAACCTTAACTCAGAAAGGTCCCAAATCAGACAACTTAGAATAGTTTAGAAATAAACATTCACCAACCAAAGAGGCAACTCAAGTCTCAACATAAACAACTGAAAATGAAAAGACTTATGAATATCTATCTATGAAGTCTCTACTAACTGAGATGGACGTCGGGACAAGACCCATGACATCCTAATAACAAAATGACATGATTGAAATTAAACAAGGGATCCTCCGAAAGCAAGGAGGCTCACCAATAACTCTAAAGCTCAACTTGATCAATGAAGCCCTAAATGATGATCCTGGTTTCCTGTATCTGCATCATAAAAGATGCTGGCCAAATGGCGTCAGTACATGGAATGTACGAGCAGGTGAGAGGAAATCTAAACATGACATAAGCTTGAACTGGAACTGAAGAAACAACTTACCTCGTCTCAACTCAATTCAACTCATTTCAATATAAAGTAGTGATAAAGATGCAATATAAATAAAAGCTTTTAAAACAGTAGACAATAACTCAATGTATTAGAAAATACAATATAAATCAGTTTGTATATAAAAAATATAAGTAACTCTGTGGGAGATTCTCTAACCGACAACCATCACTATGAGCTATGTGATGATACAACATCTAGCTCACGCTGCTAGAACTGTCCTATACTTTGTCGAGGTATATGACCTACTACAAAGTGGATCCACTAGTCTATGCTAAAAATATTAAGGAATTATCTAAAAAGTATGACCCTTTCTACCCACGTTGGCTACATGGTTTATGGAGACTTTGAGTTATGTGAACTCGTCCACATATTGGTGCTCAATACTACTCCCAAATGTAACTAGCTCATATGTTTAAAAACATAACTCTTTTTGTGGTTTGAGATTATTATTCAAAAATCTTTCTCTTAAAATAGATGGTACTGAAAACTGCTCATGAAAACTCTTTCGGAAATCGGTGTTTCCTCTCATCTTAAATGTGAAAACATTTACTTTTGGGAATACTTAGTTCCCATATATCATTTTAAATAAAACGATCTCAACTTTACTCTTTCTCAACTCAAGTGCTCAAGTCTTAAAACAAAGTTAAAAAGTTTTGAAAAAGGCTTCTTAAAAGACTCGAAGGAACTCTCAAGACTTGACTCTTAGCTCTACCTTGAATTTGAATTATGAATTCAAGGTTATGATTCATGTTATGAATGATTTTCTCGATGTTTAGAAGTAGTTTAGAGTGTTTAGAATCAATAGGGATTGAAGGAACACTTTAAAGGAACTCAGATGGGTTAAACAACTGAAGACTGGATGGGGCAGGCGACCCTGGCGCACTAGTTGGCACTGGGAGTCAACCCCTGAACTACTGAAGTGTAGTTGGGGCGCACTGGCTGGCGCAGGGCGCCAACCTCTGCCCAGATCCTTTTCCAACGAATTTTCTTCTTGTATTATGATCCTAACTCGTCTAGAATCGAATGGTTTCTTCCCCAATCACTTAGATTCGAATACCCAACTAAAGTGCACAAGAATATACTCAAAACAACTCTTAAAATACGCAAACTTATCTCAAGAACTCATCAAAACCCATCCTAATTCAAGAACGGAAACAATACTTCAAGAAACAAATCAAGAATTCAAACTCTTCAACTTCAAGAATGAAATCTCACTGAAAATAACATGATTGGCGTGTGGGTGAACGAACCTAACACTATGAGAACTCACATACCTCTTATGGATCAAACCCTTGGCGAAACGACCTTCGATTCTCAAGCAAACTTGAAGAACGCCTTGAACTTTCTGCTCTTTTCTTTTCTTGAACTTTCTTCTAAAACCTAAGCGTAATTAGGATTGTGAAAACTGAACCAATTCAGTTTAGAACCCTAAATATTATGAAAATTTGCTTAAATTTGATTAGGTAAGGAAAAGACCTAAATACCCTCTTAAATTAGGGTAACTTTTCTTAACTGAGCAGGCTGACTTCAAACGGCTATATCTCCTTCATACGAGCTTGAAATTTAGAAAACTTGGTGGCGTTGGAAAGAAGATTCCAAGACCTTTCATTTGATATCTTATGGGTCACCTAACTCATCCTGTACTGAAAGTTATGGTCATTTGAAATTGACCAAAACTCATAACTTAAGCATAACTTGAAAATTTTCAGATTTAATTTATTTCCAATTTAGTTCTTTCTTTTGTTTAGCTCTTTCAAATAACGAGGTGTTACAATATCTCCCCCTTGGGAACATTTATCCTCGAATGAGGTTACTCTATGTAGACTAAGGGTGGTAATATCTAACACCCAGCTCAAACACTCAATTGCAAAGTAACACACCATTTCAACTAAAGTAACTGCCAAGAAAAGGATTAGTACCTTAATTTGGAATTTCTCTGGACTCAAAGAGATGTGGATATCTCTTCTTCATATCCTCCTTCGCCTCCCAAGTATCATCCTCAACAAACTGATTCCTCCATAAGACATTGACTGATGCTACCTCCTTGGTTCTCAACTTGCGAACCTGACGATCTAGATATGGACGGGAATATCCTCATAAGATAGGCTGTCCTTAATACTAATATCTTCAGTCGGTATTTTAGGCGAAGGATCGCCCATACACTTTTTCAACATTGAAATGTGAAATATTGGATGAACTGCTGCTAACTCTTGCGGTAGCTCCAACTTATAAGCTACATTACCAATCCTCTTGGATATTATGTAAGGAACAATATACCGGGGACTAAGCTTCCCCTTCTTTCCAAATCGTATGACACCCTTCACGGGTGAGACCTTAATGTATACCCAATCATCTACTTCAAACTCTATGTTCCTTCTCCTAATATCAATATAGGATTTATAATGACTCTGCGCTGTTTTCAACCTTTCTTGAATAACTTTCACTTTCTCCATAGTTTGATGGACCAAGTCTGGCCCTATCAACCCAGCTTCACCAACCTCAAACCATCCAATAGGAGATATACATCTTATCCCATAAAGAGCTTCAAAAGGAGCCATCTAGATGCTAGAGTGATAGCTATTGTTGTAAGAAAACTGTAACATCCGACAATTTAAAATGAATATGAAGAAGCTTGAAATTGGAAGTAGTCATTTTTGAAAAAAAATTCAGAATCTGGAAATTCGGCCAAGTGTGGAAGTCAGTGAGTTTTTGGCCAACTTTGAGCAGTCATAACTCCTAGCTCACGATGATCCAGGAGTAGTTCCAGTTATATTTGGAAAGCCCTTGGAACGATCTTTCCAACGCCACCGAGTTTGCTCGATTCCGAGTTCGTATGAGCGAGTTATGCCCTTTGAAAGTTGGGCAGTTGGCAGGGAGTCCGTCCGGAAATTTAAGGACATTTTGGTCTTTTCACAAATCATTTCTTTTGAGGTTATATTGTTGTGTTAGGCTGATTGTGGATCATTTTTGTTCCATTTTAAAAGAGTAAGAGTTAGGGTTCTTGAGTGAAGAAGAGAAGAAAAGAGAAAGAAGAGAAGAAGAAGAAAAAGTGGGAGCTAGGGTTGTGGATGCAAGACGTTTTCTTCATCAAATTTCTTGGGGAATCTTAGTAAAGGTATGGGAGTTCTTTATCTAGGTCAAGCTATCATCCTAGAGCCAATTTCAAATGGTTTTCAACTTTTCCAAAGTTTGTGAAAAAGCCTAATTTCTACTCAAACTCATGGGTTCTTGCATGAAATGATTTCAAATGATAAGTTATGATATTATTGATGTTTATTTGATGTTTTAAGATGAAAAACTCCATGAATCCTTGTATTCTACAAAACCCCAAAATGTGTTTATGAAGTGGGTCTATTTCTATAAATTCAAAGTTGATGGAAATATGTGTAAAGTGAATTGTATTGATATCTCTTGTGTTGTTTAATGTTTATTCATGATTAATTGTTGATAATGGGTGAATTAAGGGTGGTAAGCCTTATGAGTGAAGTATTGGTGATTGCTTTGATTTTTGGTGATTTTGGCTATGGCTTTGAATTATGGTAAGAAAGCTTGAACTCTCTTTATTGAATTAATTGTTATTGGTAGGTTGAATCCACCTTTGGTGGAAGTGTTATATCTTGTTCTTGTGTGGTATTATTGTGAATTGTAGCCATGAAGGCATTGGGGAAGTTGTTGCATAATGTTGGAATATTGTATTATTGTGAATTGAGGCCATGAAGGGCATTATATGAGTGTTATTGTATTGTTATATTATTATATATGAATGAGGCTATATGTAAAGTCCTATATGAAGCTATATGTAAAGTTTTATGTGAAGCTATATGTGAAGGTATGATGTGAATGAGTTTTATGTGAAGCTATATGTGAAGGTATGATGTGAATGAGTTTTATATGAAGCTATATGTGAAGGTATGATGTGAATGAGTTTTATGTGATCTTGTGATGATCCTATGTAAAGTGGATAGCATTGTGAGTTAAAGTATGATTTCTCATGATGTATATATGAAATGATGTTGGATTATGAAGTATCCTTAAATGAAAATGTTGTGACTTGGTTGGTAGACTAAAGTGTCCCTCCTTGTTACTTAAAGTCTTGAATGCATGAATGTGTGAAATGGGTAGAACTAAGAAATGGTGCCCTTTCTATAAATGCTAAAAGAGGAATTGTAGGCCAAGACTTGAATCGGCAAAACTAAGAAATGGTGCCCTTTCATAAGTCTAGCTTTCCTAAGTAAATGTAAAACCATGAAATCGGTAGACCTAATGGTGGTAGCCCTTCTCATGTGTGAAATGATGAACGTTGGACCGGCAGGCTTAAGGCACCATTAATGAAAAATCGGTAGGCCTAAGGCACCCTTCCAGGGGGATTTAATGAGCTATCCTTATGAACCTTGATTGGCCATGACTAAGAAATGGGGCCTTTCTTGGGAAGAGGTACTATGAGTTGGTTGAACTAGAAAAGGAACCTTCTCTAAGTACATATGTGATTGAATACTCTATGGGAAACAAGGCTAGCACCGAGTGGATGTGGTTAGGAAGGTGGCCTAGTTGAGTATGAGATTAGGCACAATGAACTTCCTTGGACATCCCCTAAACCATGTGCCTACATGGGTTGCTTACTAGTTCTACCTTTGGCAAGTAGAACAACCTCCACGGAGTAGGATAGACTCCGGATTCCATACCTAGCTAGTATGGTCTATGTCGGTTATGCCTATTCCCATCATGTGGGATGCGCACTCTAGTTATCGGATAGGTTCTACAACGTGTAGGTAGTAGTATGGGATGCTATCTACACATGGCACGAGTAGGCTTTGAAGATACTAAAGTGAGTTCCCTAAGTCTAACGACTATTATGTAAAAGTCCCCTTATGTGCTTGAATGTTTCCAAAAAAATGGTTTCTTAAAGAATGTTGGTCTATTGATGTTATGTTGTAAAGGAAATGTCCTTATCTAAGGTAATCTTGAGGAACACTTAAGTGTGCTTGAAGAGGTTGTATGGGCGGTCACTTCTTGTCTTAATCAAGTGTGTCTTAAGGTTATATTAGGTAGAGGTCCTATGGTAATGAAATGACATGTGTTCCTTTAAAGTTAAGCATGAGTTGTATATGAATATATGTTGAGTATGTATACGGTTGGCTATGGTTTTATATGTGAACATTGACTTAGTATGTTATATTGTAATGGTAAATTTCCTTATCTATGGTAACCCTTAGGAACACTTAGGTGTATATGAAGAGATTGTATGGGCGGTCACTTCATGTTTCACTTAAGTGTGGCTTTGGGTAACTTGAGATAGAGGTCAAGAAATGATGAAAAGGCTTACTTGTCAATTATGTTCATGTGTTGTACATTGGTACTAGTTGTGCATGATGGCTTGTGATATGAAGCATGATAAGTGGTAAGTTCACATTTGGTGGCCTTAGGATAATGCTTTAGTGTGGATGGTGGTATGGGACGCTATCCATACATTACACAAAGTGTTGTCCAAGGGTTACTTGAGGTGGATGGTTTAAGGTGAAGGAATGGGTTATGTGTGGAGTATGTACTAAAGTGGTTAATGACTTGTATGTTGGTTATGGTTGGATATTGTGACTCTTATACTTGTATTTTTTTCATGAAGTTTTACCAAATGGCATAAAAGCATGTTTCTCCAATAAACGTCCCTTTTAGCATGTTTTTGCATGGCTTCCATACTTAATACTTAATTGTGCTAACCCCTTTCTTTCCCTTTTTGACTAAAGTGTAGGGATTTAGAGATGGTGACATGTCATGGCTATTTGATAGGTTTCTAAGTGTTGAAGATGAAGACTTGGTGAGTCCTCATATATTCGAGGACAATACCCCATATGTTCATTTATGTCTTTTTAGTATTGTTTAAGTTGTGTATGGGATTGGTCCCGAATTTTGTACTCTAAAGTATTAGATGGTTTTGAGACATCATGTATAAAGTCTAGAAAGTCTTCTGCTTGCTATTGTTTTTTTTTAAATGAAATGTTTTCTTGGTAAAGAAAGTTTTTAATTCCTTATGGTTTTAGTGTCTATGCGATGAATGAATGCTAAGAGGCTTGTATTAGACCTCTTCGAGGTCGAGTACGCCGGTTACGACTAGGGGGTGATCCCGGGTCATGACAAAAACTCTATGAGAGGTAAGTGATAATCCCAATTACCCTTGAAATCGATCACACATGCCCTCAACATATCCTCTAAAGTCTGAATTGTACTCTGCTTGACTATCGGTCTGAGGATGAAAAGCAGTACTCAAGTTCACATTCGAACCCAAACCTTTCTAGAAAGACTTCCAAAATTGTGCACCTCTAGCTGAAATAATCGACACTGGAACTCCATGAAGTCTAACTACCTCTTGAACATATAACTTGGCATAATCCTCTGCTGAATGGGTAGTCTTTACCGGCAAAAAGTGGGCTGATTTAGTCATTCGATCTACGATCACCCAAATAGAATCATGCTGTCTGCGAGACTGTGGCAAACCAGTAATAAAATCCATATTGATCATCTCCCACTTCCATTCCAGAATTTCTATATTCTGAGCCATACCGCCTGGCCTTTGGTGCTCTACCTTGACTTGTTGGCAATTCAGGCACTTAACAACGAACTCTGCAATACTCTTTGTCATACTATTCCACCAATAGACTTCTTTCAGGTCACGATACATCTTTGTTGAACCCGGATGGATAGAATATATGGAGCTATGAGATTCCTCTATGATCCTCTCTTGAAGTTCATCCACCCTTTGGTCACACAATCTACCTTGATACCTCAATACACCATCTCCTCCTTGTTCAAAAGCCATCACTTTCTGCTTATTAGCATTTGCCTTCAATTCAAGCAAAATAGGGTATTGGTCTTGTTTCTCTTTCACTTTGAACACTAATGATGATTCAACCCCATTCATCACCACCACTCCACCTTCGTTGGAATCCATTAACCGGACTCTCAATCGTGCAAGTCTGTGCACATATTTTGCTAACTCTTTCTTTCCTTCCTCAACATGGTCGTACTACCCATAGATAACTTGTTCAAGGCATCAACAACAAAATTAGCCTTACTCAAATGATAGAGAATACTCATGTCATTATCCTTGAGTAACACTAACCACGTTATCTGTCTGAGATTAAGCTCTTTCTGACTGAATATATACTAAAGACTTTTATGATTGATGAACACATCCACATGAACATCATAAAGATTGTGACACCGTATTTTCAAAGCAAAAACTACATCAGCCAACTCTAGATCATGGGTTGGGTAATTCCTCTCATGAATCTTAAGCTGTCTGGAGGCATAAGCTATAACCATGCCATTCTGCATCAATACACAATCCAATCAAACTCTGGACGCATCACAATACACAACAAAACATTGGGTACCTTCTGGTAAGGTCAACACTGAAGCAGTAGTCAACATATTTTTCAATTCCTGAAAGCTTTTCTCACAAGCTTCAGACCATTGAAACTTAACTATTTTCAAAGTCAACTTGGTCAACGGGGGTGAAATAGATGAGAACCCCTCGACAAACCTACTATAATAACCAACCAATCCCAAAAACTCCTAATATCAGTTGGAGATGTGGGTTTAGGCCAGTTCTGCACTACCTCTATCTTTTAAGTGTCAACTCAAATCCCATCACCAAAAATAATATGGCCTAAGAATTCCACATATTCAAGCCAAAATTCACACTTAGAATCAATGAAAACGTTAACAAACATATCTAGATAAGGCTTGAATACTCTGTTCATAAGATCCATGAATGTTGCAGGAGCATTAGTCAGACAAAAAGACATGACCAGGAACTCATAATGACCATAGAGGGTCCTGAATGTTGTCTTAGGGATGCCACTTTCTCTTACTCTCAACTGATGATAGCCTCATCTGAGGTTTATCTTAGAAAAACAAGTGGCACCCTGAAGTTGATCGAAAAGATCATCAATTCGCAGAAGTGGATACTTATTCTTGATAGTAACCTTATTCAACTGACGGTAATCTATACACATTCTAAGAGAACCATTTTTCTTCCTCACAAATAAGATCAGAGCGCCCCAAGGTGAGATACTTGGTGAAATGAAACCTTTCTCAAGGAAATCTTTCAACTTCTCTTTTAACTCTTTCAACTCTGCTGGTGCCATTCTATATGGCGAAATCAAGATAAGACGAGTATCAAGAAGAATGTCTATATCGAAGTCTATTTCTCTCTCAGGACAGACTCCGGGAAGATCAACTGGAAAGACTTCTGGAAAATCACTTACTACTGGAACTGACTAAATAGGTGATGTCTCAACACCAGAGTCATCAACTCGGACTAAGTGATAGATGCATCCCTTGGAAACTAACTTTCTCACCTTATGGTACGAAATAAAATGATCCTTAGGTACTGTTAAACTACTCCTCCACTCTATAACTGGCTCATTAGGAAACTGGAACTTAACTACTCGAGTTCTACAATCAACTGGGGCATAACAAGCATGAAGTCAGTCCATACCTAGAATAACATCAAATTATACCATGTCTAACTCGACTAGGTCAGCCATGTTGTCCTTGTGATTTTTGGAAATGGTATAATCACGATAAACTCTCTCAGCTAGAATAGACTCACCAACAGGTGTAGAAACATTGAAAGGCTCAAAAAGTTGCTCGGGAAGAATATCAAAATTCATAGCAATATAAGGAGTCACAAAAGATAGACTCGCTCCTGGATCTGGCAAGGCATATACATCAAAATTAAAGACTTTGATCGTACCAGTGACAACATCTGGATAATTCTCTTTCTCTTGGCGGCTGGTGATTGCATACAAACGGTTTGCTCCTCCACCTGTCCTTGAAGTAGCTCCTCTAGGTGCAACTCTGTCTGGTGGAGCCACTGAAGAAGATTGGGCTCTATTTCCCACATTACCATCGCCCTGCCTGTTCTTAGGGCACTCTTTCATGAAGTGACCATTCTGACCATACTTGAAGCAACCAATGGAGCCATCATGACACACTTCTGAATGGGTCCTACAACACTTAGCACATGCAGGAGTCTAATTACCTTCTTGTGCCACATTACCTTGAGACTGTGCAGGTCTAGCTCTGAAATTCTTTGAATTCAGATTTTTGAACGCACCTCTGTTCCTTGGTGTAGGTGCACTAGCAGATGATGGAGCAGGTCCATTTTTCTTATGTTGAAAGAAGACCGGTTTGCATTACTTTTCTACTGTTCGGACTCATTTCCTGTCGTCTTAGCTTTCTTGTTCCGGAACTCTTTCCTATCTCTTAGCTTATCTTTATCAATCTATTGCACATGGATCATAGGTCTTGCTATGTCCATATCTCCTATCAGCATAGCTGCCTTTCCCTCCTTACTTGATAGACGAGACAACCCAGCAACAAACAGACTCATCCTGCTCCTCATGTCAGCAACCATCTTCGGGGCATAACGAGACAGTTAGGTGAACTTAAGGCTGTACTCTTGTACGCTCATGGATTCCTACTTAAGAGTAAGAAACTCCCTTACCTTGGCTTCTCTCAGTTCACCGAAAAAGAAACACCCCAAGAAGGCCTCCTCAAACACAACCCAGCTCACAATCGGTGCCTCTCAACTCTATTCTTTTTCTATTGGTCAAACTAGATCCTAGTGACACCCTTCAACTAGTATGCAACTAGTTCCACTAGCTCAGCAGAAGTAACATGCATAACCTGAAAAACCTTCTGAAGCTCTTCCCCAAAGTTTTCCGGATCCTCAGTGACACTTGAATCAGTGAAGTTAGGAGGATTCATCCTTAAGAACTCACAGATCCTTGCCATATTAGCCACATCCTATCACATCTCTCTCTGTTGCCCAGCTTGGGTTGGTCACAACTTGGCTCAACATCCGGATAGCTTCTCGAAAATCAACATTAGTGACCTCTCCTTGGGGTTGCACTTCTGGTGCATTGGGGACCGTTTGATCCTGAGGATCAACATTTCTCCTAGCAGGACGACCTTAGAAAGCTCTTCGTAGAGGCATGATCTGAAAGATATGCGTAAGCATGAATTAGAGAGAAACTTTATAGAGATGCACTCTATCGCACAAAAAAGTATGAAAGAAGTGAGATAGTTCCTAAATGTCGCAACCTCCTAATTATAGATGTGACACGCTTCATACCGATAATTAGGACGCTAAGGACAAGGGTTCATAGACACCCTAGGACTCTTGAACTATGTGCTCTGATACCAAGTTTGTCACACCCCAAGCCTACATCCTGGATGCGACAGGCACTCAAGAACCATTTCTGGCTCCTAGAGAACCCTTGGCCTGGCTTAACTCTTAGCGGAAGACTTACTCAACATAGAATAAACTCAAATGACAGCTTTAACTCAAAAAGGTCTCAAATCAGACAACTTAGAATAGTTTAGAAATAAACATTCACTAGCCAAAGAGGCAACTCAAGTCTCAACATAAACAACTGAAAATGAAAAGACTCATGAACTAATGTCTATCTATCTATGAAGCCTCTATTAACTAAGATAGACGCCGAGACAAGACCCACGACATCCTAATAACAAATTGAAATGACTAAAGTAAACAAGGGATCCTCCGAAAGCATGGAGGCTCATCAACAACTCTGAAGCTCAATCAACGAAGCGCTAGATGCTGATCCTGGTTTCTGTATTGCATCATAAAAGATGTAGGCCAAATGGCGTCAGTACATGGAATGTACGAGCATGTGAGAGGAAATCTAAACATGACATGAGCTTGAACAAGAACTGAAGAAACAACTTACCTCGTCTCAACTCAACTCAACTCATTTCAATATAAAGTAGTGATAAAGATGCAATATACAGAAAAGCTTTTAAAACAGTAGACAATAACTCAATGTATTAGAAAATACAATACAAATCAGTTTGTATATAAAAAATACAAGTAACTCTGTGGGAGATTCTCTAACCGACAACCATCACTATGAGCTATGTGATGATACAACATCTAGCCCACGCTGCTAGAACTGTCCTATGCTTTGTCGAGGTATATGACCTACTACAAAGTGGATCCACTAGTCTATGCTAAAAATATTAAGGAATCATCTAAAAAGTATGACCCTTTCTACCCACGTTGGCTACATGGTTTATGGAGACTTTAAGTTATCTAAACTCGTCCCCATATAGGTGCTCAACACTACTCCAAAAATGTAACTAGCTCATATGTTTAAAAACATAACTCTTTTTGTGGTTTGAGATTATTACTCAAAAATCTCTCTCTTAAAGAGATGGTACTGAAAACTGCTCATGAAAACTCTTTTGGAAATCTGTGTTTCCAGTCATCTTAAATGTGAAAACATTTACTCTTGGGAATACTTAGTTCCCATATATCATTTTAAAGAAAATAAACTCAACTCTACTCTTTCTTAACTCAAGTGCTCAAGTCTTAAAACAAGTTTACAAAAGTTTGCAAAAGTCTTCTTAAAAGACTCGAAGAAACTCTCAAAACTTTACTCTTAGCTCTTTCTTGAATTTGAATTATTAATTCAAGGTTATGATTCATGTTATGAATGATTTTCTCGATGTTTAGAAGTAGTTTAGAGTGTTTAGAATCAATAGGGATTGAAGGAACACTTTAAAGGAACTCAGACGGGTTTAACAGCTAAAGACATGACAGGGAAGGCGACCCTGACGCACTGGCTGGCGCAACCTTTGCCCAGATCCTTTTTCGACGAATTTTCTTCTCAATTTATGACCCTAACTCACCTAGAATCGAATGGTTTCTTCCCCAATCACTTAGATTCGAATATCCAACCAAATTACACAAAAATCTTCTAAAAAAAACTCTTAAAATACTCAAACTTATCTCAAGAACTCATCAAAACCCATCTCAATTCAAGAACGGAAACAATACTTGAAGAAACATTTCATGAATTCAAATTCTTCAACTTCAAGAACGAAATCTTGCTAAAAATAACATCATTGATATGTGGGTGAACGAACCCAACATTATGAGAACTTACATACCTCTTACGGATCAAACCCTTGGCGAAACGACCTTCGATTCACAAGCAAACTTGAAGAACGCCTTGAACTTTCTCCTCTTTTCTCTTCTTGAACTTTCTTTTAAAATCCAAAGCGTAATTAGGATTGTGAACTTTGGATTGTGAAAACTGAACCAATTCAGTTTATACCCCTAAATATTTCTAAAATTCGCTTAAATCAGATTAGGTAAGGAAAAGACCAAAATACCCCTCTTAAATTCGGGTAACTTCCCTTAACTGGACAGCCCAACTTCAATCAACCATATCTCCCTCATACGAGCTCGAAATTTAGCAAACTCGGTGGTGTTGGAAAGAGGGTTCCAAGAACTTTCATTTGATATCTTATGGGCCACCTAAATCATCTTGTACGGAATGTTATGGTCGTTTGAAGTTGACCCAAACTCATAACTTAAGCATAACTTGAAATTTTTTAGATTTAGCTTATTTCCAATTTAGTTCTTTCTATTTTTAGCTCTTTCAAATACCGAGGTGTTACATGAGTTTTGGTACTAAACATGATGAATGTTTAGCGCATGCCAGATCGGATTTACATGGAAAAGGTATGGGCTCACATGAACCCATGAACCCCTCCCTAGACTATGTAAAATACTCGTGAACATATGCAACCCTTCTTAGATTATGTAAACTACTAGTGAACCTATGCATTCTTCCCTAGATTATGTGAAGTACTGAAATTATTTTGATAAATTACTTAAATTTTATGTGGGAACTCAGACTAAAATTCGAAATATCATCTCCAAAAAAGTTTATGTTTGAATCTTTAGCAACATTTTTACAAACAAAGGTTTCAATTTTTCTCAATATTTCTATGGTCTTTTTTTTTTTTTTGTCTTTCTACTATTCTTTTCTTTGATTTGAGGTGTGTTTCCTTAAATAATGAACTATTTAAATCATTTTAAAATATAAAAATTTGTTATTTTTTCTGTGATGGCAATATTAATTATAGTTTACTTGTGAAGTCGTTGTCTTGGCAAAAAATTATGGCATTAAATCTAACGATAGTATAGTGACCCTAATGAATTGATTATGAAGGTGACTCTTAGCTACATCAACAATCAAATTCCTAAATCGTTATTGCCCAGGTTTCGATGATCAACCCCTAACACATTTTGGTTGTTTTGAAATCTTGGATACACCTTTGGGCACATGTTTAGGAATGATTAGAAAAAATTGAGAATCGTTCCAAAAAGTTAGAAAGATTGTTGGCCAGGAGTGTAGCTAGGTAAGACTGAGGGGTTCATCCAAACTCTCTTCAGCAAAAACTTACATTGTTTATACATGCTTAATATAATTTTTTATGTATATATAATAGATGTTGAACCCCCTTTGACTTCTTCATGTATTTACTTATTCATATTTTGAACCCTCTAAGTGAAAATTCTGGCTCCGCCACTATTGTTGGCTAAGATCCTTTTAGAACTCTTGAGATAATTATGACTCGCAAAATTTGTAATCTATCAAGTCACAAATTCATTTATCTTTTTGTTTTGTTCTAAGATCTCATGTATTTAAAATATTTTTTTTGCAATTTGTATATCTTTTCAGTTACTAATGATATCTCAATTTTTCCTTTGAACTCTCTTCTTAAGACCAAAATAGTTATTATCCTTTCTTTGTTTTATAATAATTTAACAATGGATTTTTTTTTTTTAAAAAAACATTTTTGTTTTTCTCTTTCAAGATCTGCCCTTATAATAAGTTCTTTTTTAAAGCCAAATCGATGATTTTATTAGAAACAAAAGAGGATCAATAATTACGAGGGTATAAGCCCAAAAGTGGCCCAACCCCAAAAAAGAAATAGGAAACAAATAAATCTAAAGAAAAATCAGAAGAGGAAAAGTCACAAAAGCTGGCCCATTTCCAAAAAATCTGGACCTTCATTAACTCCAAGCTTCCCCATGTAGGGGAAATCGACCTCTCCGATGAAGGGACCGGTGAGAAGAGGATGTAAAATAGTTCAAACACTTCCAATCTGTAGACATATATCGAAACAGATTCGTTATGAACTCATTATATATGCTAATTTCTTTTGTGATCACACAATCAACATGATTTTGTAAGTGACATGATAACAATTAAGTGATTTTTTTTTATTATAAACTATAGTTGAATAACTTTTCAAAATAAATAGGAAAAAGGCACAAGTACCCCCTAGACTATGCTCGAAATCTCAGAGACACATTAACTAAACTAAGGTCCTATTACCCTCCTGAACTTATTTTTTTTGTAATTTTGTACACCTTTTTGGCTTACGTGACATCCAAATATCTCCTATGCGCCTCAATTGCGTAAAGTGTGTCTCTGAGATTTAGGTCATAGTCTAGGGGGATACTTGTGCCTTATCCCAAATAAATATCATTAGTTGAGTGACCTTTATGTTGCAAAACAAAGTTGAATGACTTTTAAATTATAAAATAAAATAGAATAACTTTTTGAGATAATTGTCATTGGTTGAATGACTTTTGTCTTACAAAAAAGAGTTGAGTGAGTTTGTGAGATAAAAATTATTACTTGAGAGACCATGCCAAGAATTAAGCTATGGATAATAAGAAACACGGTAAGAAACATACAAGTAGAAAATTAAGAAAAATAAGAAGAAAATTAAATAAATTATATCCGGAATATATTTCATTATAACTATAATCGTTTTTATCTATGACTGTAACTATTCTTTCAAAGGGATCTTCTATTTTTATTTTATCTATTTTATTTCTTGCTGTTATTTTATGTTTTGTTGTTAGAACATATAAGTTTTTACATCTTGCTGTAAATATTTTACTTCCTGGGGCTAGTTTTATCCCTGACATTCGCCAGTATAATACTAGTGATTTATCTATATTCCTGTCATTTATTGCTACTGAGTAGTTAGCACTTATTATAAACTTAAATATTTGGTATATGAGGTTACCTCTTACTGCACTTATTACACTTTTTCTATGTGTTGTATAATTCTATCATCCGCTAAGTATATTTCTATGGGTGTATCTATTCCTTCTCTAAAACATGTTTTTATTAATATTTCTGTTCCTCCTAAATGTACATATTTAATTGGATTTTTAGCCTTAATATCTTGTATTTCTTTATTTATTATTCGTTTATTTATTATTGGTATTTTGGCCTTTCCTTTAGTGTATTTGCAATCTATGATATGTTCTCTTTGACTTACTACATAATATTCTACTTTTTGTCGTTTAAACCAGTTTCTTACTATTGATATTTCAAATATTTTTTCTACGCTTAGGTCTAATTCTTTTCCTTTTATTTGTTCAAATATACTATTATCAAATATTATTTTCTGTTCTAAATATTCTTCGTCTTGATGTTCTTCTTTATTTATTGTTTGTATAACTGCTTCAGTCATTTGTTATATTATAAAATTCATTTTCTATTTCTATGTCATTTTCTATTTCATTTTCCGATAATTCATATATACTATCATTGCTTTCTAATTCATAATCTACGTATTCTATTTGTGTATATTTTTCATCATCTAATATTATTTCTGATATTTGTTTTTTCTTTGGATTTTTAGGTAATTTACAATCTCTAGCTATATGTCCTAATTTTCCACAATTATAACAAGTACATTCCGTTAGTTTTCTTTTTGGTCTATATGGTCTTTTGGTTTTGTAATTTTTTACATAGTACCTTCTTCTTGGTTTTTTATATTTATATTTTGATCTGTATTTTTTATTATATTTCTTTTTATTTTTATAATACCTATCCGTACAACCAAATTGAGGTGCTGTCTTATTTTTGCAACATGGCAAGTTTTTTACTAATATTTTTTCCATTTTTATTTCTTCTTTATGTTTTTCACATAATTCCATAAACCATCGTTGTAAGAATTTTATTCTAGCTCCTAAGGTATTTGTTAATTCTGCTTCATTCCAACTTTTTATTACTTTTGAATTAAAAGGTTCTGGTAATTTTGTAAAATATAATTTTCTTATTTCTTTACTTTCTTCTATGTTATATGTTCCTTTATAATAATATTCTCTAAATGCACATGTATATTCATCCATGTAACACGTATTACATATTGCTAATTTTGTCATTAGCTTCCGATTTATGATTTTTTCTTTATTTTGTTTTTCTACTTCTGTTGTAATACTACTAAATTCATTTCTTATAGCTATTTCATATTTATATAATATTTCCATGGTTGTAGTGGCTGTTCCACCATCAAATTTTTTTATTATTTTTAAAGTTGTTTAGCTTTCATTTGTTAAATTTTGTAGCCATAATTTTACTGTTCCTATAAGTGTTCTTTCTATGTATCCTGGTGCCTCTGCTATTACTATGTTGTTATCTATTAATTGTTTTGATATGTATCCTACCCATAATTGGATTGTTTTATTTATGTCTGCTACACAGTCTAAATCTAAAAATTCATGTTGTCCAGTTATTGGTTTAGGCGTCCATTTTTTATTTAATCTTTTATCCCATGTAGTTTTTTCTTTATCATATTGTTCATAATTTTCATTATAATATTTTGGATTAAATTTTTTTAGGTTTTTTACTCCTGATGTGCTAGGTTTTTCGTCCATGTCTACGTCTTTTGTATTTACTTCTAAATTCTTTGTATTATCTATGTTTGTTAAAAGTTCCGTATATGTTTCGCATGTTTCCGAATGTTGTTCTAGATCATCATCGTTTATTTCATCAACTCTTATTTCGGGTAGATTATCTTGGTTATTTTCTTCTTTTTCTCCTAATTCATCTTGTAATTGCAATTTTTCTTTAAATTTAATTATCTCATTTGCTAATTTTGTTTTTTGCTCTTTTTCTTTTTGTTTAATTTCATACATTTCTTTTAATATTGCTAGCTCTTTTTCTAGCTCTATTATTTTAGTATTTTTTACTTCTTCTAATTGTTGTACTTCCTTTTTTGCTTGTTGTTTTATTTTTTCAATTTCCGTTCTTCTATCTATTTCTTCATTTTCTTTTGTTATTCTTACCATAGCAGTTAAACTATCTTCTAGTTTTACCGTTTCTTTTTCTAACATTAAACTTATATTGTCACCTATTTTCTTATATCTTCTTCCTAGATTAGAAAATATTATCTTTATTTTTAATCCGTCATAATTTTCATATGTTTTTTTCATCTATTGCGTATTCTTCTTTATTCATTTATAAATTATGTTGTAGTTTATATTCTAAGTTATTTATTTGTATTTCTAGATATAAAATAGTCTTTCTTTGTGCTACTATAGATTTGTGACAAATTCTTGCGAATATATTACTGTTAAGTCTATTTTGCCTATGTTCTAATTCTTGTCGTTTTTCTATAATTATTTCATTAAGTTTTTGTCTATATTCGTTATTCTTGTTATTCATTGTATTTTTAAGTATTGAATATATTTATATTCTATTTTAGATATATTATTTATTAATTGATCTAATTTTTCATTATCAGTCTTTGTGATATTAAGTTGTTTATATTTCGGATATAATTTATTTAATTTTCTTCTTATTTTTCTTAATTTTCTACTCGTATGTTTCTTACCGTGTTTCTTATTATCCATAGCTCTGATACCATTTTTCGGTGCGGAACTGGTAGCTGGGGGATTCATGAAAGTGGTAGTGTGGTAGGTGGTAGTGTGGTAGGTGAGTATTTTATTTTAAAGATTTTATTGTAGTATTCTTTTGCTAAGTGTCTTAATCTTGATATCCCTTTAATGTTATTTTTTGGTAGTGTGAAATTCATGGTAAAATGTAATAATATTTATTGTAATATTCTTTCGATAGTTGTTTTAATCTGAATATTTCTTTAATATTATTTATGATATATTCTAGATATAACATATCTTCGGTTCTTTGGTACATAGATAAATTTTCCTCTATTAATTGTTCTAATAGTTTTATATCTTCCATAGATTCTATCCAATATTGTAAATATTCGTAATTCATTTTAATCTGAATTTATTTCTAAATCGTACCATTCTATTCTTTCATTATCTAAATATAGATCTTGTAAATCTATTTCATACCATTCTTGATTTAATATATTTTCTGATTCGTAGTCATCAAATATTTTTTCCCATATGATTCTTCTTAATTCAATTATTTCTATACCGTTAAGTATATATAATATTAAAGTTTCATAATTTTTTATTATCTCGTCATGCATATATGTAATCATGTTCGTTGTTTATGCAGTTTTTATTTTCAAATTATTCCTTCCTATCATATTCATAATTGATTAAATTCATATTAGATCATTATGAACTAGATTATCTTTATCATGTTTTCCTGTCACTACTAGCATCGTACTTTAGCGGATACTTCCTTCTTATCAGCGCCTCAACTTTGTTTACTCCTCTAAACGACTTTCCTCGCCTACCGGTTTCAACATTATGATGGCATAGTATAGAAGTTTTCTCCTTGTTTCCAATGTGCTAATAAACTAGAAATCATGATTCAAGTAATTTTAATACATAATAACTAACTTAAATTTATTCAATCATATATATGATATTCAGGAATATATGAAATTAGTTCTGCATATTTTTTGAAAAATAGACCTTTGCCTCTTGCTTAGCCATGCTATCTGAAATATCTGATTGGATTTCAGATTGTTGTTCCATTAACTTTTAAGTATTTTTATATCTTAGTGGAGAGAGTGTTTATGAGAAAGTTTTTATTATGTTAGGCAATGCCTGCCTTACAACATTTACAACCGACCCTTTATATAGACATACATACTCTAATACGTTTTTTACATCTGTCCACTTACTATTTACTACTATTCACTACTATTCATGAATAGTTCCTATTTTATCCTATTAAGACTTATTTACACCTATCTTTTACAGTTGTCTAATATGCACATGCATGCTACTATTTACTTTACGACTTATATACTACATTTTATGACACATTACTTACTACAATACACATTTTTATGACTTTTTACATATCTCTTTACACTTTTTTCAAAATATCTATCTTCTTTTTTGTTTTCTTCTTATCTTTGTCTTCCGTCTTCTTGACTCCTTCTTCTTATCTTCTTAGATTATTCCAGCTGGACGTCTGGGATTATATTGTCTTCTCCGTTGCATTTCGAACATATGTGGTCAGGGTATTTGTGACCAATTAGCTTGCAATATCTCGTTAATAATTCTGCCGAAATAAATCCTACTTTTAGTGCTCGTGTTGTAGGTTGTTCTTCTGGCTTAAGTAATGATAAAATCCATCTCTGGACTTCATCCATATCTACTTTCCTTAGCTCCCTTGAATTGGAATAAATCATTAACTGGTCTCTTGCATAGTAGCTCCATATAGCGTTTCCGTTTAAATAATTATTTGCTAACTCTTGTATAATTGTTGATATACCAATTATCTTTTGTTGGCATAAAAACTTGGTATCTCTATTTTGCATATCTCTTCTTGTTGTCCGATATCCTCGGGTATAATCATATCTTTAGTTAATCCTATCTTGATAACCTGTATTGGAGGTTTTATTTCCTCGTATAATATCTCCGCTGGTGCTGTATAGAATTTTATATAAAATAAATTTCCTTTCGTAACTCTTTTGTATGTGATGAATGCTTTGTGTAGTTCTGGTATTCCACTAACTTCTTCTCCGTCATATGTGTATACGGTATTTAACAGTCCGTAGTTGTAACATGTTCTTACTAAATTAGCGTTAGTTTTCGGCTGTGCAATTAACTTGTTATATCCTTGTAACTTTTGTGTCAAATAATCTTGGTTTGGTTCTTTTGTAGTTGATCTGGGGTTGCGGTTTAAATAGGTTTGGATTTTGTGGATATTTTCAATATAGGTTCGTGTAATGTAGTTATATGTCTTTTTCTCATTTTGGTTTTGCAAACTATCTGCGTATGTAGATGTTTGTGGTTCTATGGACACATGTCTAGGTGTCCTTTGGGTAAATGGTTTTGCAAATAGCTGGTTTAAGTTCACATTTTTATGTTGTTTATCGCTAACTTGTTTGCTTGTACCTGCAGCTGTATTTAAACAAACATTATGGGTTTTAAGGAGTTTCCCATCGTCTCCTTTTAGCTCTGGCTTTTTTCCGTCTTCCGCTCGACGTAGCTCCGCATTTTTATAGTCATGCTGCTGACTAGCTTTAGACTTTAGATTATCTTCATTAGTCTTTAGCTTTTGTATCTCGTTGTCCATACTATCCACTTTTGTACAAAGTGTAGTAATAGCTTTGAGTATTTTTTCGATTGTATCTTCTTCCTCAGTCTCAGTCTGAGTAGCTTTGTCGTGATAGGTAATCTGCAATAACATTCTTATCAGTTTTTATTACTTCAATTGTAAATGTAAAATTTAATATATTTAATACCAATCTCCTTATTTCTTTTGTTGTTACCGAATCTTGTATTTTTCTTGTTAGCCACCATTTTACTTGTGTATTATCTGTTCTTATAATAAATTTGTTATATACAATATATGGTTCAAATGATAATAAACACTTATATACTGAATATAATTCTTTTCTATTTATTTCCCATTTTATTTCTGTATTATTAAATGTTCCTGAATAATACCTGCAATGATGTTCTATCGTAGTGTCATCATACCTGTATTTTAATATTCCTCCATAACTTTTTTCACTCGCATCTGATTCTATTATATAAGTAAATTTTTGTTTTCATCTGGAAAGTATAGTTTAGGTAAGTTTTTACATAATAATTTTACCTTTTGTATTTGTATTTGGTCTTTTTTATCAAACTGATATTCTATATCTTTCTTTAATTTTTGTTGTAATGGTTTTAAATTTTCTGCTAATTTTGGTATGTATTCTCTTACTTGATTTACTAGTCCTAAGAATGATTGTAATTTCTTTTTTGTGTCTAGTTGTTCATTTGAGTTAATTATTTTTTGTACTATATGTGTTTGCATTTTTATTCCGTTTTTATCAATTTGTATTCCTAAGAATTCTATTTGATTTTTCATTATATCAGCTTTCTTTTTACTTAGACTTATACCTGAATATTCTATGATGTGTATAAATTTTTCTAATAATCTTATATGTTCATCTTGTGTCTTAGAATATAATAATATATCATCGATGTACACTACACAATTTTCTATTTGTTTAAAGTAATTGTCCATAAAGTGTTGATATCTACCTGGTGCGTTTTTATATCCAAATGGTAATACATTCCATTCATAAAATCCTTGTGGTACAGTGAATGCTGTTAGTTTTTTAGATTCTTCTTCTAGTTTTAAGTGATAAAATCCTGATTTACAATCAAATTTGCTAAAATAATTATATCCTTGTATTTGTCTTATCTTTAGTATTTTATTTGGTATCGGATAATTATATGTTTTAGTTTTTGCATTTAAATTTCTATAATCAATAACCATTCTACTTTTTCCTCTTTTTTGTTCACTATGTTTATTTACGATAAATGCCGGGCTTGTATGCTTACTATTGCTTTCTTGTATATATCCTTTTTCTAGTAATTCATCTATATGTATCTTAAATTCGGTTAAATCATTAAAATTATACTTTAATGGTTTTTGGGTTATTATACTGTTATTATCAATTAGCTCAATTTTTACTTTTGTTTTATGTTTTTCCCATCCTTGTAAAGGATCCTCACTATATAATAATTCTAACTTATCTTGAATTATTTTTACTTTATCTATAGAGAATATAATTAATTCTATTTTAGGGTCTTCTTCTTTTATATTTTCTAATTTTTGTGTAATTTTTTCACTTCCTTTTATCCATTCTGTTGTTTTTCGTTTTTTATTATTTACTCTTTTTGCTCCTATTTTTTGTTTACACGGTGTTGTGAACCACCAGTGTGTTTTTGTTATTATATGTGGGTATAATTTTTCTAAAAATGACATTCCTAATAGCATATCTTTTGTAGTTAATTCAAAGTTATATATTTCTTCTATAGTTAATATCTTATCCCATATTTGTACTTTTATATTTTTTGCCTTATATGTGATCATGCTTCCTTCATTATTAAATCCCGTTACTACTATCGGTGTTTTTAATTTTTCCCATTTATCTTCTGGTAAACAATTGTATTTACATATATTAGCTTCTGCTCCCGTATCTATCATTGGTGTATAATATCGGTTGTAATATCCTTCTATTATTATCTTTGCAAGTATATATATTTTCATATTTTTATTTTCATATTTTTATCATACCAAAGTCCTTTTTATTATTACTCTTTTATTTTCATAATTTATTGTTAACTGTTTGTCTTCTAGATTATATGGTTTTACTTGTTCCAACCATTTTATTCCTAAAATGATATTTTCATTTCCTTGATATATTTTGAATTTTATTACTATTGGTACTCCTCCGATGATTATTTCCTTTTCCGTAGTTTCTTCGGTATACATTAATGCTTTTGGTAGTTCGGAGCATGATTGTTCAATAGTTATTATTTTATCTTCCGTCACTAATTCTCTTGTAATATAGTTTTCTTCTCATCCTGTATCTATTAATATTAAATATTTTCGTTGTTCCATTATTCCCGTTATGTAGTAATGATGTGGTTTTATATCTTCTTCTATTGATTTTTGTGGGGTTTTATCTATTCTCCTTGAGGTACTCATTTTTGATGATATTTGGGGTATCTCATTGTTTATCCTTTTCGATGTGCTTAGTCTTTCTTTTACTATTTCTAAATCTTCTTCTATATCAATTTCATTATAACTATAATCGTTTTTATCTATGACTGTAACTATTCTTTCAAAGGGATCTTCTATTTTTATTTTATCTATTTTATTTCTTGCTGTTATTTTATGTTTTGTTGTTAGAACATATAAGTTTTTACATCTAGCTGTAAATATTTTACTTCCTGGGGCTAGTTCTATCCCTGACATTCGCCAGTATAATACTAGTGATTTATCTATATTCCTGTCATTTATTGCTACTGAGTAGTTAGCACTTATTATAAACTTAATTTTTGGTATATGAGGTTACCTCTTACTGCACTTATTACACTTTTTTCTATGGGTTGTATAATTCTATCATCCGCTAAGTATATTTCTATGGGTGTATCTATTCCTTCTCTAAAACATGCTTTTATTAATATTTCTGTTCCTCCTAAATGTACATATTTAATTGGATTTTTAGTCTTAATATCTTGTATTTCTTTATTTATTATTCGTTTATTTATTATTGGTATTTTGGCCTTTCCTTTAGTGTATTTGCAATCTATGATATGTTCTCTTTGACTTACTACATAATATTCTTCTTTTTGTCGTTTAAACCAGTTTCTTACTGTTGGTATTTCGAATATTTTTGCTACGCTTAGGTCTAATTCTTTTCCTTTTATTTGTTCAAATATACTATTATCAAATATTATTTTCTGTTCTAAATATTCTTCGTCTTGATGTTCTTCTTTATTTATTGTTTGTATATCTGCTTCAGTCATTTGTTATATATATTATAGAATTGATTTTCTATTTCTATGTCATTTTCTATTTCATTTTCCGATAATTCATATATACTATCATTGCTTTCTAATTCATAATCTACGTATTCTATTTGTGTATATTTTTCATCATCTATTATTATTTCTGATATTTATTTTTTCTTTGGATTTTTAGGTAATTTACAATCTCTAGCTATATGTCCTAATTTTCCACAATTATAACAAGTACATTCCATTAGTTTTCTTTTTGGTCTATATGGTCTTGTGGATTAAGTTGTTAATTGATTCTCTAAGCCAAAAATGCATATTTTTCATATGAATATCATATCATTTTTCAAGAAGTTGACCCAAACTCAAAATATTACTTTTCAATTTTGGCACATAATAAACATCGTTGATAAATTTATGGCCATCATCTTTACATGATATTTGATTCGTACCTATTCCTTCAATTTGGATCTTTGAGGTATCTCCAAAAGACACATTACCTTTCACAATCTTTTTTATCTCTACAAACTTGTGTCTTCGTGGCCACACATATGATTGCTTGCTCTATTTACAAGATACCATGAACTACAGTTATCCGTATTTTCTTCTTTAAATGCCAATAACAATGTTGACTCATCTTAATCTTTGTTGTTGTCAACAAGATTAGCTTTCTCTTCAACATTACTACGGCATTCCCAAGAATAATGTCCAATTTTTTGACAGTTATGACACTCAATTTTAGATTTGTCATACCTCATTTCATTGGTACCTTAATAGACTCCATGTCTTCCACCTCTTCCTTGACCACTGTACGACCTCTGAATGACTGGTGATTTTTATCTTCATTATTGAATTTGTTGATATTACTTATTCCTCTTCCACGGCCTCCACGATTGCCACGACCTCGCCATTGTCCATTTCCTTTGTAATTTTTTTCACCTTCAAATCCTTTGAAGGATGCCTGAATTTTAAGAAGTTGCTCTACTGGCTCTTCTTTTCTCCTTTTCATCTTTTCTTTGTGGCCTTGTAAAGAACCTTTCAATTGCTCTACCGTCATAGATTCTAAATCTTTAAACTCTACAATAACACACACCACATAATCAAATTTAGGTATTGAAGAAAAAATGATCTTTTCTACGGCACACACATCATCTACTTCCTCCTCATATCTTTTTAGTTGATTCACATTAACCATCAATCTTGAACAGAAATCCGACATGGATTTAGATTCTTTCATTTTTTTAATCTTCAAAATCAGCCCTTAGAGTTCAAAGTTTTATCTTCTTTACTTTATCAACTCCTTGGAGAGAATTTGTAAAATCTCACAAGCTTCTTTTGAGGTGGTTGCATCAGTCACCTTCTCAAACATGCCATCATCCAAACATTGATTAATGCGAGTGAGAGCCTGTTGTTCTTTCTTTCTTGCCTTTAACAAGACCTCCTTTTCAGTTGGGGATAAAGTTTCCTCATTAACGGGTTTTGTATACCTTTTGTCTACAATGTCTCAAACATCTTGAGAGCTAAGAATGAGTTTCATATGTAGACACCATTTTTCATAAATTACTCTTGTGAGTTAGGGGTACTGAAAGGACACCAGGCTATTACTTTCAATTACTCTGATACCATGTTGTTGGACAAAATGATAATCACACTCAGGATAATGTCCATACAAAATAGCAATAAGAAGAGAGTAACAACGACACCAAATATTATAATAAGGTAAATATGATATCCTAATACGTAATACAATAATATTAATGAAAACTTGGTAGTGTCATAAGACTACTACTCATTTATAAGAACAACACTCTTTTATTTCCTACCAATAATATATATTACTCTCACACTATAACAAATAGCTTATTGATTACTCTCACTACTCTCTATTGTTTTCTCTATTTGATGTGTCCTTGCATTGAGCATAAGTGCTCTATTTATAAGGAAAATATTTGCCCCATTTGATGTCACTAATGACATCAATGATAAATAACAATTCAAGCTTGTAGGCAAACAAATCTAAGCCTTTTTGACACTGTTGCAATCTTGCAACAATTGAGGACTATTGTTGTTGGCTTATTACAGCAAATGAAGTCGACGGAATGGAGTCTCCCAAGCATGTTAGCTAGTGTTGTATGTTTATTCTTGGTGAAGTCAAAGTATTCCAACTTATACCTAGCTAGTAATCCAAGTTGAGGATGTAAGTAGAGAAGGATAGAGGGGGAGACCTGTTACCCACCAAGTTTCGTAGATAGAAGCATTGAATTCTCTATAATAAAAAATAAAATAAAAGATCAAATAAAGTATACCAATGAATACATACAAACATATGTCTTTTGACAGAGAGCATCTTCTTATAGCCATATATCAAGTATATACTTCTTGAACCAATAGGTCTATCCCTCAAACTATAAAGTAAAGATTTTAGTTGCCTGGAAATAAAGCAAATTGGTGACATGCCATGGATAATATGACACAAATTTATAAACATGATATTACCTCATGAACTTTTAGATAATACGATCAAATCATTCAACAACTAATTTTCTATAATCAGTTAATTATCAAATAATACTTCACTTCTCAATTATGCCGTGCTTCTGAAACTATTTTTTTGTTGTTGACAGTATTGAACCAAGAGAAGCTCAAACAGAGCGTCATCTACAATGAGGATTCATATAGGCAACCTCAACTTACTTGATATTGAAACGTAGTTGCAGTGGTACTCCTCAATTGACTATATACCAATTTCTAACTCCTTGTGGGGAGGGGTACGACCATGAATTTAACTACACACTTGGTATGGTAAACCTTAGATTACTCTATAATCACAGGAAACTAGTAAAATTATCCATGCCTCGCGTGGGAATTTAATATCACAGAATTTATAAAATAATACTTAAAACCGATCATCATTAAAACTAAAACAATATATTATCTTACATACAAGATTACGTAGTAACAAACATTAATAATGTAAAGGAAAATGAAAATTATTGCATCTTATCATTTATCTTAATAACATAAGCATAAATTAATGATTGTAAAAATACATACCAGAATCTGTAACATAAGCAATGGTGTTAGTGAGCCACTCAACAGGAGCAAAATACACAAATATTTAATTGTGAAGAAGAAGAAGAAGAGGAGGTTCAAAATTTTTCGTTGTTTTAAAATGAGAGGAAATCCCTCTATTTATAGACAACAAAGGGTAGTGTGAACAAATGTTTATTGTGCCTTATCAGAAAGGTTACAACTATTTGGAAAAGTTGCAACCCTTCGGAAAGGTCGCAACCCTTCGGAAATGTCAATTTTTCATAAAAGTCGCAACTCTTCATTAAAGCACAACTTTTCATAAAAGTCACAAATCTTCATAAACGTCACAACTCTTCATTAAAGTCGCATTTATAAAAGTCACAACTTTTCATGAAAGAGGAAGGCTAAGTAAATTAAAAAGGAATTCTAGTTTGTAGTGGCGCCACGTAGGCGGGCCTAAGGTTCTCTTTTATATATATATATATATACTAGTAAAGAAAGCCCGGACGCCGCCCGGTCCCAACATTAATAAAGTTATATTGTTACTCTCTCCATCCCATATTAGATGAGATTCTTACTAAAAATATTTTTTTCATATTATTTGAGCACTTATTACATTAGGATAGAATTAATTAATTGTTTTCCATTTTACCCCTACAATTAATACGACCATTCCTATATTGTATGTGTATTTTTTGTAACTCATTTCAATATGCATTGATATAAACAAAGGGCAAAATGGTGAAGTCTTCCAATGTATTAATGATTTCTTAATCACCGTGTAAAGTTGGAAGTGCCCATCTAATATGGGACGGAGGGAGTATAGTTTATGTATTGTTATAAAATTAGTAAAGATTGTTATAATATATTTTGCTCATAAGTGAGCTAATATATAAACTTATTTGTCATTTGTCTTTTTAATTTCAATTTTAAATAGCAAATAAATGTAGCGATAAAATTGAGGGTAGAAATGAAGCAGATCTTTCTAAATTTAAGTAAAAATAAACAGAGTAGAAGTAACATTAGAGTTATCAATAGGACAATTCATTCGGTTATTTTTAAAAAAATTATATCATTCAATTTTTCGGCTATTTTATAATGTATAACCAAAATTAAAATTTTAAAATCATCCGAATCCTAATTTATGTGACACAAGCAGTACAAAAATTAGTCTTTAAGTTATCATTTATTGTAAATTATAGTACTTTTTATTAAAGTTTTTAATAACATATGTTACTTTTTATGTTTGAGAGTTAAAACAACTTTTTTTTACATGTCTTTTAATTTTATATGTGTTTTATCCTTTTTCATTTTCAAAAACTAATACTCTCTCCATTTCATTTTATATGTCATTTCTTTTTATAAATATATTGGTTATTCCCTCTTCTTATTGGAACACATGTTGACTTCTTATATAGATGTTATTCCTCTTCTTATATAGTAATATATGATATTTCAAAATGTTCACCTATTTCTTATAATGTTAAAACCAGACTGTGTATCAAACTCCACATGTCAAATTTTCACAGTTTTCAAAATCTTGTGGAGAAAAAAAAAATACCATTGCAAACAATACCATTTCATAAACCTCTTCCTGTGAGTCACCTCCATTTGCATTTGCAGTCTGAACTGTGGAATCTAAAAGTGCTACAAACAAAACAAAAAAATGAGTATAGTAGAAATATTAAAGAACTTGATTTTCATCATTAAAATTTCAGGCAAATTTTGGGACAATGTTAAATATTTCAAATGTTAATACATTTTAACTTCCTTCTAAATGTACTTGTCTAAAACATTTTAACTTCCCTCCAACATAAATTTTTTTATGACCATTCATAAGTTCACTGTGTTGGATAATATTGTAATTACAATTAATTTTACAAATCTATGCCAGTTATTTCGCTGTGGGTCTATCTACCCCACAAAGGTAGATATACATCCTACCCTCACTGCCGAAAATTAATATTTTCACATGAAAAATAATTTGTAACTTATATATTTCGTATAAACTTTTACATATGCAATATAATTCTTCACCGTAGGGTAACTGGCTACCGTTCATTGTATGTGACTACGCCCCTCCCCAAACACCACAGACACCACTAGTAGGATTATACTGAGGAGTTGTTTGGTTTAAGGTATAAAGTATAATAATCCTAGGATAAAATGTAGAATTAGTTTATCCTGAATTTTGATGGAGGTATAGGTAGTCATGAGATTATTGTCCCACAATTTATATCTTGGTGATGGGATAAGTTATCCATATACATGAAGCGAAGAGATAACTTATCCCTCCGAACCAAATGACCCCTAAGTATGTTGTACTCTTTCGATGAATAAAGAATTGATAGCGGTCCTATAAAATAAAAGCATCTATGTCATTGGTGTTCACTATTTTTACCCTTTTTTATAGCCAAGAAATCCCCGTGGTAAATGGTGTAGTCGCGTAGAGTTATAAACTCATGAGATAATGGGTCCACCCTCTACCCTTCGTCATTTCCTTTTGTTTTTATTTATGACAAGAGAACAACGATCACTACTCTTCTTAGGGTTCACAAAGTACTCTGTGAACCTTAAGAAGAGTATTGATTGTGGTTCTCTTGTCATAAATAAAAAACAAAAGGAAATGATGAAGGGTAGAGGATGGACCCATTATCTTATGAGTTTCTAATTCTACGCGACTACACCATTTACCACGGGGATTTCTTGGCTATAAAAAGGGTAGAAAACAGTGAACAACAACAATGACATAGATGCTTTTATTTTATTGGACCACTATCAATTCTTTATTCATTGAAAGAGGTCAACAACATACTTAGGGGTCATTTGGTTGGGAGAGATAAGTTATCTCTCCACTTCATCTATATGGATAATTTATCCCATCACTAAGGTATAAATTGTGGGATCAATAATCTCATGACTACCTAATACCTCTAGCCAAATACATGATAAAATAATCCTACATTTTCTCCTAAGATTATTATACATTATACCTGAAATCAAACAACTCCTTAGTATAATCCTATTAGTGGTTTCTGGGGAGGGGCGTAACCAAATACAATGAATGGTAGCCAGTTACCCTACGATGAAGAGTTATATTGCATATGTATTAAGTTACAAATTATTTTTCGTGTGAAAATATTAATTTTCAACAGTGAGGGTAGGATGTTTACAATCCTTACCCTACCTTTATGGAGTAGATAGACCCTCAGCTAAATAACTGACATAGATTTGTAAAATTAATTGTAATTACAATATTATCCAACACAGAGTGCACTTATGAATGGTAATAAATAATTTTATGTTTGAGGGAAGTTAAAATGTTTTAGACAAGTACATTTAGAGGGAAGTTAAAATGTATTAACATCTGAAATATTTAACACTGTCCTAAAATTTGCGTGGAATTTTAATGATGTAAGCAATCAAGTTCTTTAATATTTGTGCTTTACTCAATTTTTGTTTTGTTTGTAGCACTTAGATTCTACAGTTCATACTGCAAATGCAAATGGAGGTGACTGGCAGGACGAGGTTTATGAAAGGGTATTGTTTGCAATGGTATTTTTTATGCACAAGATTTTGAAAACTGTGGAAATTTGACATGTGGAGTTTGATACACCGGCTGATTTTAACATTATAAGAAATAGGTGAATATTTTGAAATATTTCCTATGATTATAGAGTAATATGAGGTTTACCATACCAAGTGTGTAGTTATATTCATGGTCGTACCCCTCCGCACAAGTTGTTAGAAACTGGTATATTGTCAATTGAGGAGTACCACTGCAACTACATTTCAATACCAAGTAAGTCGAGGTATCCTATATGAATCCTCATTGTAGATGACACTCTATTTAAGCTCTTCTTGGTTCAATATTTTCAACAACAAAAAATAGTTTCAGAAGCACGACATAATTGAAAAGTGAAGTATTATTTGATAATTAATTGATTATAGAAAATTAGTTGTTGAATGTTTTGATCGTATTATCTAAAAGTTCATGAGGTAATATGTATATAAGCTCATGTCATAGTATTCATGGCATGCCACCAATTTGCTTTATTTCCTGATAACTAAAATCTTTACTTTATAGTTTGAGGGATAAACCTATTGATGCAAGAAGTATATAAGAAGATGCTCTCTGTCAAAAGAAATGTTTATTTGTATTTATTGGTATACTTTATCTGTTCTATTATTTTATTTTTTTACAATAGAAAATTCAATGCTTCTATATACGAAACTTGGTGGGTAACATGTCTCCCCCTCTATCCTTCTCTACTTATGTCATGCCTCGAGCCTACACCCTGAGCGTGACCGGTACTCGAGAACCATTGGTGGCCCCAAGTGAACCCTTGACCTGACTCAACTCTTAGCGGAAGACTTACTCAACATTAGATGAGCTCAAAAGTAAAACTTTAACTCAAATGCCTCAAAAATAATAAACTCATAAATGTGTAAGAATATTCAACTAGACAAAAATATGAAACTCAAGTCTTCAAAACATTTAACAAAGAAATAAAAAGACTCATGAACTACTACTGTCTATCTATGAAGCCTCTAATACTATGAAGGATGTTGGGACAAGACCCCCGATCATTCTAACAAGATTGAAATAACATAAATAAATACGGGATCCTCCGGATGCAATGAGGCCGACCAAACAACTCTGAAACTGCAATTGGTATCAACGAATCCCCTGTTGATGACTCTAATCTCCTGTATTTGCATCAGGAAATGATGCAGGCCAAATGACGTCAATACATTGAATGTACGAGCATGTAAATGAAGGACTGAACATAACATAACAACTTGATCTTGGAAAGAAGGAAACATACTCACCTCAAATCTACTCAACTTAACCTCAACTCATAGATACTGTAACATCTCCGATCTCGAAATGTAGAAAATCCTAGTTTTCAGAAAATTGGTGCGAGTACCAACGGAACCACCCACAGACCGCAGGTAGAACCATGGACCGTAGGTGGCATTCCATCGTTAAGGTCAAAATTTTAATGGTCTCTAGCTAATCCCATCCACGGTCGACCAGTTCGGTCCGTGGTTGGACCTATAGACTGTAGGTTTGCCCGTAGGTGAGGGTCAATAACTATTTAGAGGAAAATGGTTGTTGGGTCAACTTCAAACGGTCATATATTTTAGAAATAAATGAATTAAGTGGCCCATGACCTATAAAATTAAAGATAATTGAATCCTCTTTCCAACGCTATCGAGTTTGCTAAATCCAAGCTTGGAGTAAAAAGTTATGCTAATTTTAGTGAAGCCCTGTCGGGTAGAGCATTAACGATGAGCCCAAACGATGGTTTGTAGTTCAAACAACGGTCCATTAGTCCTGTAGTAGATGGCACTCGTCAGTTTTAAGTCAAAGTCGTTTTGGTCCTTTTCCACTTAAACTATGTCATTTGATGAACTACGTCGTTTTACTCAGTCTTAACCTAATAATTTGGTCAGAACCTACCCAAAACCTTTATTCTCCAAAAATTACCCGAATTAGAGCAAAAAGAAGAGGAAAGTCGACCAGCCCTCTCAAGAACAAGCAAGAGGTCTTCTTTAAGTTCAGCTCCGAAATCCAAAGGAATTCTCCGTAGTTTTCGTCACCAGGTATGTGTGATTTCACTAGTGGATTCCTTTCATCCACTAGGTCCCTAGAATTCAGTCAGTTCCTTGATTCTCCATATCTTGTTTAGACCTAGGGTTTCTAAAACCCTGGAGATTTGTTGTGATTTAGTTGTTGTAGTATCCTTAATCGAAATAACACGTTTCTTGGAAAGTGTGCTTAATTCCTTGTATAAAACTCAGAACCCTAGTTTGTGTAAATTCTCTTAATTCATGAATTATACTTGCTAGGTCAGTTAAACAGAAAATAATGCACCAGATTTTGAATGTCACATTCTTATTATATTGTCACGACCCAACCCTCCGGATCGTACGGGAACCCACTCTAACACCTAAGTAGGAGAACCCTCATATCTCAAAAGTTTAAACATGCGAAAAATTACGAAAAATGGAAATAAAATAGTAAGAACCTTTAACAGAATTTTAGTTAAGACTTGTAAAGTAATTAACACCCCTAAGGATCTAGTCTAAACAGGTACAAGAGCTACTAAGAGTACAACTGGACATAATAAATAAAAGACACAACTCCCACCATGCGGAAGGAAGAGTAGAAGCTGCTAGAGAATTTCTTCGTCTTCACCTAATGAAACATCTCCGACCCTGCATCCAGACTATGTCAAAAGACATAGCAAGAGTAGTATCAGTACAAAACACATGTACTGGTAGGCATTATCGGTCAACCCAACACCCACCACATAATATAAGAATTCAACTATAAGAACATGCAATAACACCCATCGCTTCTCCACCTTTACCCTCTCCCAAATATCTCAGAATCACACTAGTACTCTTACCCCCAACTACTTCCCGATCAACCTACTTACTAGGTTCTTGATCATAGCCTAGTCATTCTAACATGTAGAAAAGTCCACAACATGCACTACAACAATTTTGACTAACCACCCACGACATACCCTTTACTTTCTCTTCTAAGTTGCCTTGTCCTTGCCACATATCACATTACCACGAGCTTTCAAACTACCAACCAAGAATTCTTCCCTCCAAGGTGAAATCCACCTAAGTAATAATGTCACGTATATACCCCCACTTCTCACCCTCAACACTCAGACATCCCTTACCCTCACTATTTCGACCCTTGAACCCTTTACCTCCCCAATTCATTCGACAACACGATACGCAATCAGTTCACTCGGCTCGAAGAGCAATCAGATATAAGACTTCATAACCATAAAACCACTCCAGGAAATACAATATCAATTATCATTACGAACAACGATCAATTTCACATTTTCCAGGATACACAATTATATCACATCATTGGTCCTCTCATGGAACCCAAACCCAAACTGTTAGCATACCGAAACGTGGTACCCGATCCAAAGATTATGCTAGAACGTGGTAACCGATCCCATAATTATGCCAGAATGTGGTAACCGATCCAAGTTACTGTGTTGAAACGCAACATCCGATCCACAATCACAACCACAATGTATATCATCACATTCATACAACAAGAGTGATTCACAACATATAGTTGTTCGTTCATACTTATTTATGTTAGGTGTGATCAACAAGATTCTTTCACATATATGCACTTATTATAATGAATCAAGAGCAAACCTACCACACACAATCATAGAATCACAACCATCCTAATGAACTACTCATCGGCCTATAACCTGTAACTATTAATTCAACCATATTTAGCCCTAGTTCATCATCTAAGGGCTTCTTCCTAGGATTTAATCATGTTTCGTTCGGTGCACAAAGGCCTACACATACATCGTACCGTTGATTTACGTATATTACGCAGTGAGCACAAATTTATAACTACTCATTTCATAAAAACCTAGACTACCTAGGCGCCAAGCAGTTGCACGAAGTTTTGGTCTTCGATTCTTGTTTTTGTAACTCGTGATGGTGATCTTAACCGAAAATTTGCAATCCATCGACATCCTTACGCTAGAAATATCTCTCTGCATCTTTCCTAAGCTTGGAGCAGATTTTTGGGGGTTTCTAGGGTGTTTTACGACTAATTTAGGTATTTTAGGAAGAATGAGTAAATAGAATTTCACGTTATTTACATTCTGTCTCGCCTATCCCACTCTGGTGCAAGCATACCCCACTGTGGCATCACCGCCCTAGCGGCATATGGCCCGCCCTTGCGTGACATTGTCCTAAAATTCCCCGAAGTTTCACTTTTCCTAAATAACGACGGTTCGGGTCATTACATATATAAATTTTGCATTCTCAGTTAGCATGCCAGTATTTTGAGCTATTCAGTATTTAGTGCATTTTAGCTTCATATGTATTCAGTTGGGAGTAGACTTAGCATCGAGTTGGACTAGGGTTCAGCGTACCCTCATAGTCTTTGAACTATGTGCCCGCGTAGGATTATAAGTCGATTCTGTTGGGCATCAGATTTAGTGATCACGCCAATTATGCCTTTATACCCCTGGCAAGGTATATTGGGTCGTCTCAATGGGGCGTATACATCGGACTCAACGTTTAGCTCACATGGTTTATGTCTGTTAATAGTAGCTCCCACAGTCAGACTCTTAGTTCATTTGACTAGGTTTTCAACATTTATATCAGTATACAATTCGACATGTTATCTTCATGATTAGTACTTGGTCATTGCATTCATCTTAGCTTTTCAGTTATTTTTCAGTATTTATATTCATGTTCAGATTATGTCATTGCTTAGTTATGCTTTGTTCAGCTCGTATATATTTGTTCAGCTTAATATCTATATCATGTATGCTCAGTACATTCCAAGTACTGACGCATACTCTGAGTTACATCCTTTCATGATGTAGGTTCAGGTACTCAGCATCCAGATCACGCTTAGATCGATTCTCGGTCTGCATTCAACAACTTCAATGGTGAGTCCTCATATTCCGAGGACAATAGACATACTTTCATTTTAGTCATTATTTTTAGTTTCAGTTTTGTTAGAGTTAGCTGGGGGGCATGTCCTAGCAACTCAACTCAGTTAGAGGTTTTTCAGACATAGTAGTAGATTCAGCTTGAGTTGTCAAGTGATTTTTTCAGTTATCACTAAACTGTTAGTATGTTTTACATATTCAGACTAGTTGGGTTTTTCCCCATTTTCAGATATCCACTATTTTTAGCTTTCGCATAGTTCATGCTTTACTTAGTTATTTTCAGTATGCTTATGATATGCCAGACTCATGGTTAGCTTGAGGTCACTCATGATCCTAGGTCCCGTGTTACGTCAAGGAGGTAGCCTCGGGGTGTGACATTCAGAATCAAAGATGAAGTTTGAAAAACATATTCTTGATGATTATAGTACAAGATTGAATATACTTTGATCTTAATAATGAGAATGGTGAAATTTGAACTTCTTGGGTTAGTACATTTTGTATATATTGAGCGGCCAAATTGAGATATTCATTTAGGTTCTAAATTTAACTAAACAATATCTCTAGTCCATTACATGTACTTATACTCTTAATCTTGATTTAATTATTATGATCTATATAGTTTTTATATTGTTTTAATCTATTAAAGCTGAGACTCTATGATGAGTCAAAATATTTCTAGTCGACTGGATAATGACAAATCACATTCATGAAATAATAATTAGTTGATAGAACCATATCTAGGGACTAGGATATGAGAAAGAAGACATCCCTTAGTGGTTGCTTATAAGTTGTCATGTGAAAATCCTACAGGTGGATTTTATATTTATCCGTCACGTGAATTATATAAGCATAAGAATTAAGGATTAAATTAATCAATGGATTACATTTTTTAAAAGTTTGATTTAATTGACTGGTGTCGGTAATTCTAACATGGGGAGTTAAATAAGTTGTAATGGTAAAATTTAAAATTAAATAGAGGAGTACAATTGCAAATTTTAGTGGTACAATCTGTGATTTATTATGATATGGTTAATTCATGCTTTTACAAATTAAATATTATAATTGGAAGCCTCTGCTAATAAAAATGTGTGGTCCCTACTATGTATGATAAATTGATCGAGTTCGGAAAAAAAAAAGACTGAATCTTTTTATTTCCTTAAAAAATGAAAGAAGCAAATATTGTTGTTTATGGCTATTGATGGTGTTTAATGACTGATGAATACTCTTAATGGTCTTTAATGAGTACTATTAATGGCTATTGATCATGATTGAAAATGTTTTTATCTTTCAAATTTTTCCCCTCTACTAAAAAGTATAAATAGGGGTGGTGGCTCTTAAAGAAAGAGCATCATTTTTTGAAAACATTCTTGCCCACACAAGACTTGATTGAGAGATTTGGTCAGGAATTAGTAGAAGGATGCAATCCTGGAGTCCTTGTTCCAGAACAATTTGTGTGAAAGCTTTAAAAGGTCTTGAGTTTCATAATTTATTCATTTTACATTATTATGCAATTATGTATGTTCGTGATCATGAATAATGTTTCTGCTGTGCATATTCTAACACTTTTGAGTGTGTTGAGGAACTATTTAGAGAAAATTGAGACTCAGTCGGAAAAGGTAAGAGGAAACATCAGGTAGTTGGCTGAGATAGTCTGATAATTGTATCAAAATTTGCATTTATTTGAATCTTGTTGATTTATCAAAATTTGCATTTAATTGCATTTAATTAATGATCGACTTCGAGATGGGGTTTGAGAGTAGTACCAAATTCCACTTTTAAACTAATTTTTTTTAAGTTAGAAATGTAAAAAAGTTGTTCTTCAATATTTTAGGAAAATGAATTTATTCAGATACCTAACTGTTCCATCGATAAATATTTACCAGTTCATATCATAAAGTGCTTGCATACTCTTCAATCACCAAACTATGTTGAATTAATGTATATGTTTACCTTATTTATTAAGTAATTATGGTAAAGTATACTAATTTGATATACATACTCCATATAGATAAATTTTATTATGTTCTACTTTTTTTGTACAAGGTAACATATTATTATAGTTGATACCTAAAGACCATGTTAAATTAGAAATAAACGTGGTGCGGTAGATATAATAGATTATACAGAAATAGAAATTGTGATACCATGATTTTGATATTTTCATAGTATTTATATGCATTCTAAAAAAGTTTGATATTTGGTATCTATTAAAAATATACTTTATATTGTACTGAGATATATGCTACATATAAATTCATATATATTATATTATAACTAGTTGCACCGCAAACTACATTAAAGTTAATATTTTAAAATAACTAATACAATTTATTATGTAATTAGTAATATTTTTAAATCATAATATGATCATTAAATTATTTAATTGAACACATTAAATTAGTATTTTATAATTTTTTTTCTTTGTAACTGAAACAATTAAATTTGGTTTTGATCTAAATTTTATTTTTTTAAAAATAGATTATGAAATAATTAATCTATCTCAATTTAAAATTGTAAAATTAAATTCAAAAATTAAAATTATAAACCACGAAAACATTAAAGTATCAAATGTGAACTGTAGGACATATTATCTATTTTATTGATTGAGATATATTTTGTCCATCTTTTTCTCTCCTAGATAAAATGTAAAACCTTGGAATTTGGAAAAGGGAGAAAATGAATTTTGGGGTTCCAGGCTGTGTCTACGGTTCCCATCTACGGATTATAGAAGTTTCTATGGGCCGTAGGTGGCAACCATAGGAATGGGAGACATATTTTTCCAAAACAAGTCCCAAAATCTTTTTTATGGTTCACCAGGACGGTCCGTCATTCTATGTATACGAGTCGTAGATAGGCCTCGTAGGTGTAGTAAACTTTTAAAGGTTAAAGTTGGGTTCTACAATTTGCATGTACAGACCGTAGAAAGACCTACAATTGACCCATACAGACCAGTTCGGGCCATAGAAAGGCCTACGAACCGTACATGAGTTCTTTTCCATTATGATCCAATTGATTGTTTTCTATCTTTTTATGCATGAATTGAAGTAATTACATGTTTTTAAATTGAAATCACATGAATCCATGATTTCTCGACTATGATCATAAGAGGAAGCTTATGAATTATGAAAGATGAATTTATGAAGATATGAATGTTTCTTTATAAAATTGATATAGATTTATTTAAGGTTGCCTTGAGAGTAAAACATCGATGTTATTGTTGTTGTTGCTGATGTGAAAGGATTTCTCACATACTACTCAAAATATGATTGTGATAGAGTTTTTCTCACAAAAGGATTCATAAGGTTGAAAAGTTTTCTCACCTAAGTTGAATCAAGATTAAGGAGTTATTCTAAATGAACTCTAGCTTGGATTGGTTACTAATTGTGCCCTTCCATGGATAATAAAACAAACTATGATTAATGACTATTATGTGGTATTTATACTTAAAACCAAGAGGATATTAAGATGGAAGCTCTCCCGTTAGTTGAGGCTGAATTTCTAATAGCAATCTTCCTATCTCATAACTATGTGTCACCATAGGTTGTCTAAGATAGACATTAGCTAGTGGATCCACTTTAGCTCAAGTTTCATGGTTCTTACCTTGGAAAGTAAAGACATCTCTTTTCTCTCTAGGATAGACACCAGATTCCATGTTATAGCTCACATGGTCTATGTCGGTTAAAGGTGAACTTCCCACAATAATAAATTAAGGTTACTTTCTAAAGCATCTCACAAGTTTTTTATAAGATGTTTAGCTTGCATTGACCATGTTTATGACTTATGATTTCTAACATGTTATTTTATGATTTAGCTTGGTCATTGCATGTCATGTAAAGTCCTTTTTGCATGATTTCATAACTCTTATACATTCTATCATACTTAGTACATTCCATGTACTAATGCATACTTGTGCATACATTGTTTTACTAATGTAGGGTCTGAGGCTCCTATTCCCCATGCTCATGGCTAGTTGATCCTTTTGAGCTTTTGAAGATTGGTGAGTCCTCATGATCCGAGGGTCAAGATTCGTTTATTGCTTTTTTGTCTTTTGCTGTTTTCAGACTTTGTATGTGATGTATGTTTTACGTCCCAATCACTTTATTTATGATGTAATAGATGACTTTGGAACTTATGTTTAGACTTTCGCTTTTGTCAAACTGTTTTGTATGAAATGCTATCTTTTGAAATCTTCACTTTTATTATCTTGTATGATGTATGCTAAGTGGCTTGTGTGGGGCCTCTCTGAGTTCTATACTCCATGTTACGCCTAGGGTCTAATTTGGGTCGTGACAAATTTGATATTCAGAGCATAAGGTTTAAAAAGTTCCTAAGATGTCTCATAAGCCATGTCGAGCAGAGTCTTTCTCATGAGAGTGAAACGTGCCACATTTATGAATAAGAGGCTATAAGATGTTTAGGAAACTCTACTTCTTTCAACATTCTAAAGTCGTGCCATAGAGTTTAACTCTATGTGTCTCTCTCCTAATACTTATCTGATGCTTTTCATGATATGTCTTCTCGAAGAGCATACGTTAGGAGGAATTTGAATGAGAATGTGGAACAAGAAGCTCCACAAGTTTTGACTGATCTTTTGGCCGAGCAAGTGACTAATACGGATTTTAGAGTTGTTTTCAAGTGTTGGCTTAATCCGTGATGGCCTAAGCTAATAGGGAGATTGTGGTTCCCGTGAAATCAAATATGGGTATGGTAAAAACTAGAGTGATAGACTTCACTAGGATGAATCCTCTGGAGTTTCATGGTTCCAAGGTTGAGAAAGATCCTTAATAGTTTATTGATAAGGTTTACAAAGTGTTGATGATCATGGGAGTGACACCGGTAGAAAAGGCAAAATTGATCGCTTATCAACTTAAAGGTGTTGCTCAAGTTTGGTTCAACCAATGGAAGGAATATAGGGTGGTTGTTGCGGGTCCTGTTGATTAGGAAATGTTTAAGATTGCTTTTCTCGATAGGTTCTTTCTACTTGAGATGAAGGATGAAAAGGTACTTGAATTCATTAACCTTCGTCAAGGAAATTTGAGTGTGAATGAGTATGCCTTGAAGTTCACAAAATTGTCTAAGTATGCTCCTACTATGGTTGCCGACTCTAGGGCAAGGATGATCAAGTTCATTTTGAGTGTCTCTGAAATGGTGGTTAAGGAATGTCGTACTGCCATGCTCATTAATAAAATGGACATTTCTCATCTAATGATTCATGCTCATCAAATTGAAGAGGAGAAACTTAAGGAAAAGTCTAGGGAGGCAAAGAGGGTAAAGAATGGTGATGGGGACTTTTCACATTCAAGGTCCGGTGTACATGATCATTCTAGGTTTTGAAAATGGTTTTCCGATCAAGTTTCCTCCAATGTTACGGCCCCAAAGTTCAACAAAGCTAGGGTGCATAACCCTAAATCTTAAGGAAGAAACAGTGGTGGATCTTCATTTACTACTTGTGCTAGATATGGAAAGAAGCACGAGGGTAAATGCTTAGCCGGTATGGATTGTTGCTTTGGTTGTGGTAAGAGTGGTCACAAGATAAGGGATTGTACATCACTTACTACTAAGGGAAGATAAGGTAGACAAGTTCCGTCTAGTGGTTCGGGCTCAAGCGCTCCAAAGCAAAACCAATTTTATCTACTTCAAACTCGTCATGAATAAGAGTGTTCTCCCGATGTGGTTACGGGTATGTTGAAAGTCTTTTATCTTGATGTTTATGCTTTTCTTGGTACCGATGCTACTTTGTCTTTTGTGACGCCATATGTGCCTATGAGGTTTGATGTTCTTCCGGATGTGTTGATAGACCTTTTTTTCCGTCTCCATACCTATTGGTGAATTTATTGTGGCTAAGAGAGTCTATAGAGATTGTCTCATCTCATTACATCATATAGTCACTCATGTTGATCTTGTAGAGCTAGACATGTTAGATTTTGATGTTATTCTTCGTATGGATTGCCTCCATTCTTGTTATGCATTTGTTAATTATAGGACCTGAGAGGTTAAGTTTCAATTTCCTAATGAGCCCATTCTAAAGTGGAAAGGGGGAAGTTCTATGCCTAAGGGTCAATTTGTTTCTTGTCTTAAAACTAGAAAAATGATTTCTAAGGATTGCATATATCATTTTGTTCGGGTTAGGGATACAAATACTGAAACCCTACTCCTTAGTCGATCCCCGTTGTTAATGAGTTTCTATAAGTGTTTCCTGATGATTTACCTGGTGTTCCTCTCGAAAAGGAATTAGACTTCGGTATTGACTTTCTTCCGGATACGGAACCTATCTCTATCTTCTTTATCGTATGGCTCCGACAGAACTTAAGGAGTCAAAAGAGCAATTGAAAGATTTGTTGGATAAGGGTTTCATTCGACCAAGTATTTTTCCATGAGGTGCTCTAGTTTTTGTTTGTTCGAAGGAAAGATGGTTCACTTCGTATGTGTATTGACTACCGGCAAGTGTACAAGGTTACCATTAAGAAAAAAAATATCATGTTCCTAGGATAGATGATTTGTTTGATCAACTACAAGGAGAAAGTTACTTTTCTAAAATCGACCTCCAGTCGGGTTATCAACAATTGAGAGTGAAGGAAAATGACATTCTGAAGATGACTTTTTGAACTCGATATTGCTCATTCTTAATCTTTTCATTATGAATTTTCGGTAATGTTGTTTGGCTTGACTAATACTCCAACCGCATTTATGGATTTTATTAGTAAGGTATTTAGACAATACCTTGACGTGTTTGTGATTATGTTTATCGATGACATCTTGATTTACTCAAGGAACGAAGATAAACATGTCTACATTTGAGAATTGTGTTACAAGTCCTCAAGGACCAACAACACTTTGCAAAGTTAAGTAAAGGTGAGTTTTGGTTAAGATCCATGACTTTTCTTGGTCACATTGTTTCAGGTCAGAGCATTGAGGTAGATCCTATGAAAATGGATGCGGTTAAGAGTTGGCCTTGACCTCTATCCCCTTTGGATATTTGAAGTTTTTTGAGTTTGGCTGGTTACTATAGAAGTTTTGTTGAATGGTTTTCTTTGATTGCCTCTCTTTTGACGACAGTGACCTAAAAAAAGGTTAAGTTCACATGATCTTAAGCGTGTGATTAGAGTTTCCAAGAATTAAAAGATAGAATAACCTCTGTTCCGGTTTTGACTTTACCGGAAGGATCTGATGGGTTTATGGTTTATTTGATGATGCAAGGGTTGGACTAGGGTGTTTCCTTATGAAAAATGGGAAATATATTGTGCATGGTTCACAACAACTTAAGATTCATGAAAAGAACTATACTATCCATGATTTGGAACTAGCAGTAGTTGTTTTTGCCTTCAAGATTTGGAGGAATTACCTATATGGTGTTCATGTTGATGTATGTACCAACCATAAAATTTTTCACTATGTGTTCAAGCAAAATGATCTAAATCTTCACCAATGAAAGTGGCTTAGATTACTAAATGCATACGACATGAGTTTCATCTATCACCTTGGCAAGGCGAATGTGGTGGAAAATGCTTTTAGTCGGTTATCAATGGGTAGTGTTGCTCATATTGAGGATGATTAAATGGAGTTGGTTCGAGATGTTCATAGATTGGCCCGATTGGGTGTTCGGTTGGTTGATTCCACCAAAGGTGGTGTTATGGTTCATAATGTATGGTACATAATCATCTTTTATGTTAGATGTGAAAGCCATTCAAGGTCTTGATCTAATTATGGTTGAATTGAAGTAAATGGTGCTTAAGAAGTCCGTTGAGGCTTTCTCCCAAGGGGGAGATGGTGTGCTTCCGTATCAAGGTCGTTTGTATGTTCTCAATGTTGATGATTGAAGGGAGCAGGTTTTATCGTAAGCCCATAGTTCTTGATATTACATTCACCCGAGAACTACCAATATGTACCATGACTTGTGGGAGGTCTATTGGTGGAATTGGATGAAAAAGGATATTGCAAAATTTGTGGCTAAATGTCCTAACTGTCAACAAGTGAAAGTTGAGCATCAAAAGCCAAGAGGCTTGTCCCAAGATATTAGAATTCCTACTTGGAAGTTGGAAGATTTGAATATGGACTTTATTGTCGGTTTACCCGCACCTGGCGGCAATATGACTCGATTTGGGTTATTATGGACCGTATGACGAAGTCAGCCCATTTCAATCCCATCAAGGTTTCTTATTTAGCGGAGGACTATTCTAGGTGGTATTTGAGGGAAATTGCTAGGTTGCATGGAGTTCCCTTATCCATTATCTCCAATTGGGGTACCCAATTTTCTTCTCAATTTTGGAAATCTTTCCAAAAAGGTCTTGGTATTCATGTTAAGCTTAGTACGACCTTTCATCCTCAAACTGATGGGTAAGCGAAGCGTACTATCCAAAATTTGAAAGATATATTGAGAGTTTGTGTGATTGACTTTCAGGATAATTAGGATGATCATTTTCCTTTGATTGAGTTTGCTCACAATAATAACTACCATTCAAACATTAGTACGGCTCCATTTGAGGTCTTTTATGGTAGGAGTTCAAATCTCTTATAGGTTGGTTTGAAGTTGGTGAGGTTTCCTTGATAGGTCCCAAGTTGGTACATGAGGCTATGGAGAAAGTTTGACTTATTACAGAGAGGTTGAAAATATCTCAAAGTCAACAAAAGTCTTATGCCGATGTTATAAGGTGAGATTTAGAATTTGATTTAGATGATTGAGTCTACTTGAAAATTGCACCCATGAAGGGTTTAATGAGATTTGGAAAATAAGGAAAACTTAGTCCCCTTTATGTGAGCCCATATCAAATTTTGAGGCATTTTTGCAAGGTTGCTTATGAACTTGATTTGCCTAATAATTTAGCATCGGTACACCCGGTTTTCCATGTCTCCTTGTTGAAAAAATGTGTTGGATATCTGACATCCATTTTCCCTTAGACGGTTTGGAATTAAAGAGAATCTTTCTTTTGAAGAAGTTTTGGTAGAGATTTTGGACCGGCAAGTTAAGAAGTTGAGAAATAAGGAAGTTGCATCCGTAGAAGTCTAATGCAGGAATCAAAGGGTTGAGGGTGCTACTTGGTAGGTCGAGGCCGATATGATGCCAAGTTATCCTCATCTCTTTCCCTCCGAACACGTATTTAGTTCCTCATGGTCAATCATTATATATTAGTCATTCTCATGTTTCCTCATGAATGCATGCTCATGAAAACTTGCTTTTGAGATCTTGATGTAGCTTTGATTGATTTATTCATGATTATGTGCATTTGAGTATGATTTTCATGTGGACCTTATGAAATGATGTCTGAATATCTTAAGCTTGGAGTTGATGTTCCTCATTGGTTATGTGTTGTTGATGAAGTTGTATTCTTGTTGGGCAGTTAGATATCTTCCCCTACCTTCCTTATGTTGTCTTGAGTCCCATTCGAGGATGAATGTTCACAAGGGGAAGATATTGTAACACCTCAGAATTTGGAAAAGGGAGAAACTGAATTTTAAGGTTGCAGACTATGTGTACGGTTTCCATCTATGGGCCGTAGGAATGGGAAAAATAAAATTTTCAAAAATAAGTCCCACTACCCTTTTTACGGTTCACCAGGACGGTCCGTCATTCTATGTACGAGTCGTAGATAGGTCTTGTAGGTGACTCTTAGACTTAGTGAAATTTTAAAGTTTAAAGTTAGATTCTACGGTTGCCATGTAAGGGACCGTAGGAAGACCTACTAACCGTACTGTCATGACCCAAGGGTACTCCCTAGACGTAAAAAGGCACATAGGACACCGAAAGGAACCATGTAAGCCACTTAACATATCATAACATAAGTAAAGAACAATAAAGAGTAAAACACATTTTCAAGTCCAAAATTTTCATAAAGGAAATTGGAAGTCTAGACCTCTCTCAATTAGCCATCTATTACAATCTTTGAATCAAGTAGGGTCACAACTCTTACACATTTATGGATTCTGTCAAATATGAGTAATTTTTAAGGTCCCATTACTTGGTCTACGGTTGGCCAGTACGGGCAGTAGAAAGTTCTATAGTCCGTAGGTCTGAACTGTAGGTCGATTCGTTAGTTATTTTTAAGGGCTTTTAAGTCTTTTCCCAAATTGATTAATGTCTAAACTAGGTCATTTTTATCCTAATCCTTAGCCCTATATAATCCAATTAAGCCTAAAAACTACCCATTCTAAATCATTCTTCTAAAATCCCTAAATCCCCTCCGATATCACCCCCAAATTTCCCTCAAGAACTAAGGAAGGAGAAAGCTAGGGTTTGGCTTTAAGACCTCTAATTCACCATTGATTATGGGCATTGATTTCTAATGTATAATAGTATTCACCCATGGAGTCCTTTCATCCAAAGGGTTCCTAAATTCTTCAATTTTACAAGTTATATTCTCTAATCAAAGTTAAGGTTTTTTCCAATCTTCATGGATTCTTTTCAATTATGATCCAATTGATTTTAAAAAAAAATGTTTTTATGCATGATCTGAAGTAATTACATGTTTTTAAGTTGAAATTACATGGACCTATGCATGATCTATGATTTGTAGATGATGATCATATGAGGAAGCTTATGAACTATGGAAGATGAATTTATGAAGATATGTATGTTTCTTTATAAAATTGATATAAATGATCTAAGGTTGTTTTGAGAGTAAAACACTGATGTTGTTGTTGTTGATGATGATGATGTGAAAGGATTTCACACATATTACTCAAAAACATGATTGTGAAAGGGTTGTTCTCACAAAAGGATTCATAAGGTTGAAAGGTTTTCTCACCTAAGTTGAATCAACATGAAGGAGTCATTCTAAATGAACTCTAGCTTGGATTGGTGAATAATTGTGTTTTTCCACGGATAATAAGCCAAACTATGATTAATGACTATTCCATGGGATTTATACTTAGCATCGAGAGGATATTAAGATGGAAGCTCTCTCGTTAGTTGATGCCGGGTTTCTAATAGCAATCGCCCTATCCCATAATTATGTGCCACCATAGGTTGACTTAGATAGACATTAGCTAGTGTATCCACTTTAGCTCAAGTTTTTTGGTTCTTACCTTGGCAAGTAAGGACATCTCTTTTCGATGTGGGATAGACACCGGATTCAATGTTATAGTTCACTTGGTCTATGTTGGTTAAAGGTAAACTTGTTATAATAATGAACAAAAGGTTACTCTCTAAAGTATCTCACATGTGTTTTATAAGATGTTTAGCTTGCATTGACCACATTTATGACTTTTGATTTCTAACATGTTATTTTATGATTTAGCTTGGTCATTACATTTCATGTAAAGTCCTTTTAGCATTTTTTGTTATTTCCTTTATTCAGATTAGCAAACCAGAAATAATAAAAGATCAGAAACAAAAACAAGTAACTATCTGAGTCCATAGAATCCACTGTGTATTCTTAAGAAATCTAATCCCCGTCAAGTACCCGATGTTGTAGATATTCCTCCAAGATAAAACAGATTAACCATTAAAGAAGTAGCGGTATCTCAAATTTCAATAATTTCAACGAACTCAAAAAGACAGCAACAGATCACACACAGACACAATCAATCGATTTTGTTTTGTAAGAAATGTATGCAAAAGAAGGGAAGAATTCGATGCAAAAAAAAGAAGAGAAAGCCTCTCTATTTATAGCCAACAAAGGGTAAAGGGCACAACCTTTCAAACGGTCACAACCCATTATAAAAGACACAACCTTTCATAAAGGTCACAACCCTTTGTCAAAGTCACAACCCTTCATTTCCTATTCACACCTTTAAAACCCAACAATCCCCTACAAGAATAGGGAATGACTATTGTTAAAACATATGCATGAAAAATTGTGTGATTCGTAAGTAAGGATTGATTGCATTTGGATAAGTGGGTTTCCTTTTAAACTTTCCATAGTGAACATATATCGGATATACTCGGTCAATCGGTAGATTTGATATCTTCGAACCGTCAAGATTTGGTGTATACCTAGACAACAAAAGCAACACAATCAACCCTTGAACTGTTTTTGGTTCTCATTGTTTTGTTCGTTTCAGCCATGGACACGTCTTGGTTTATAAGTGCGTAGAGAACTGGCATTACTGGATTCTCCTTGAAGCAGCTTACACTTCACACTTATATAGGTGATTTCTAAATGTGTTATCACGTAGATGTAACATTTAATATACCCTATATCAAACTTAGAAACCATTAAAAAATCCTAATGCCTTTATCTTTGTTACTTAACATTGTCTTATCATGAGAATGAACTATAAAAAATATTTTGACAATGTTGAACCGTCATCAATGACTTTGTTTGATCTCCTTGAACCTACATCTTGGGATCTCCAGTCTTCTAGGTAGTGTTACCACCACTATGACTTGTTCTCGGCCATAGTCTCATTCCCTTGGATAATCTATCAACTCCCTCTCTAGTTAGGCATTTTATAAGTGGATCAGACACATTATCCTTTGACTTTACATAGTCAATTAGGATAATTCCACTAGAGAGTAGTTTTCTAATGATATTATGTCTACGTCATATATGATGAGACTTTCCGTTATACATCATGCTCCATGCCCTACCTATTGCAAATTAACTCTCACAGTGTATGAATACTTCAGCTAAAATTGGGCCAAAAATCTTTCAAGAAATTTTGGAGTCATTCAACTTCTTCACCAACCTTATTTAGAGTGATAAACTTAGATTTCATAGTAGAGCGAGTCATACATTTTTGTTTGGAGGATTTTCAAGAGACTGCTCCTCCACCAAGAGTAAATACATATCCACTCATGGATTTTACTTCATTTGATTTGGTGATTCAATTTGCATCACTATATTCTTCCTATACTATTGAATATTAGTTATTATGCAAAGCAATAGTTTTTAAGTATGTTTTAGATACTCCAAAACTCTTTTCATTGTAATCTAATGAGTTTGATTGAGATTACTCGTGAACCGACTCTGTTTACTAATAACACATGTTATATCTGATCGCGTACACTTCATGATATATATCATACTTCTCAATACTCTAGCATAATCCAATTGTGAGTCTCTTTTGCATTCATTCTTTTGAAGTACAAAACTCACATTTATTGGAGTCTTGACAATATTGAAATCCAAATACTTGAACTTGTCAAGTACCTTTCAATCACATCAATAACTTCAATGTCTTTCATATCAAAATTACTTTCTAGCATATGGTTAGTAGCATTTATGTCAGAAATGTCTCTTTTGATGATCAACATGTCATCAACATAAAAACAAACAACGACCTTGTGATTTGGAGTGTCTTTAATGTAAAATCATTTATCACATTCATTAATCTTGAATTCATTTACCAACATAGTTTGGTCAAACTTTGCATGTCATTATTTGGGCGCTTGTTTTTAACCACAAATTGACTTAACAAGTATACAAGCTTTCTTTTCTTTACCAGGAACCAAAAATCCCTCAGGCTGTTCCATGTAAATTTCTTCCTCCAATTCTCCATCTTAAAAAAAATGTTTTCACATCCATTTGGACGAATTTGAAGGTCATATACCACAACTAGTGCAATTAACATTTGAATTGATGTGATCCTAGTTAGTGGCTATTATGTGTAAAAATAACCAAGGCTTTGTTATTGTCTAAAGCCTATGACAACAAGTCTTGCTTTGTCAATAGTTTCATCAACTTGCTTTTCCTTTTGTAGATCCACTTTGAACCCAAAGGTTTATTTCCGGGAGGAAGATCAACCAATTCTCAAGTATGGTTCCTCAAAATTAAATATATCTTACTATTGATAGCCTCTTTCCAAAAAGAATGAATTCACAGAGGGCATAACTTCTTCAAATTTATGAGACTCATTTTCAAGAAGAAATGTTACAAAATCAAACTCAAAGGACGTAATTTGTCCATTGACATTTACTACGCCTCTGAATCTCTTTATTAGGTACATTCTCCTTTGGTTCGTTCCAAGGTCGTTTAGATCCTTCAATTGACTATCCAATGATTCGGACTTATGAACCACAAATTGACATGCTTTACTATTTGTAGCATATCCAATGAACATACAATCCACAAATACAACAAAGCCTGAACACACAAAACTTTTTGTTGCTCCCGTTCTTAAATATTTTTTTTCTCTCGTTACTAACAAACAATTTTTTTTTGTTTCTGTCTTTCTGAGTTGACAAACTTTTTGTTGTTCTCTTTTGCTATATTGATAGCACCCCATACAAATTTTGTGGTAAACATAAACTTATAAGTAGGACATTCAACATTTCCTTCAAAGTTTGGATTTTTCCTATCAACAATATCATTAGATTGAGGTGAGTATGTGCAGTAATTTGATGGATGATTTCATTTTTCAAATATACTAGTTTTTCGACACGTGCGTTGCATGTGATTATCAATTCAAAAAATTTAGGCGAAGATTTTAATAATAAGCTTTGCACAAAATAATATTGCAGATTCTTTTGTGAATGTTCAATGTGAACAAAGATATAGTTCAAACAAGCATGATTCGTCTAAGGAAAAATAACAATATCGTGTTATCACATATATAGGGGCAGTATAATAATATGAAAAATTATTAGTCAAAAGTTAATATAAGGAAAGATGAAAGATAGAAATAATTAATGTAATAACTATGAGAATTCATAATATTATAACTAAAGATTGTAAAAGAATGTAAAAACATTTGCAATAATTTGTAATAACTAAGAGAATTTATAATGTTATAACTAAAGAATTAAGGTGCAATAGATGAATTTCTAATAAGTTTTATACTTACATAAATAAGTAGGACTTTTAATTAATGTTACTACTTTTTTTTATAGGTATTAGATTTTAATTTAGTGTAGGGACAAAATGAAAATGTTTATTCCATATTACTAAATATAAAATTTATTTTGTTAATGATAAATTTTAAATGATTCATATATATTCACATATTACTTCATTAGAATAGTGGTACCTCACATGCCGCTAAACTTTGAACTCACTCAACGACAATAAATCACATGAATTTTTTTTAAATGTAAGAAGAAGAAGAGTAGAAGATTAAAAAAATTGTGGTTGAAAAATGAGAGGAAACCCCTCTATTTATAGTCAACAAAGAATAGTATGAACAAGTGTTTTTTGTGTCTTATCTGAAAAGTCCTGACCTTTCCAAGAAATCACAACCCTTTGGAAAAGTCACAACTTATTGGAAAAGTCACAACTCTTTGAAAAAGTTACAACTCATCGAAAAATCACAACCCTTTGAAAAAAGTCACAATTTATCAGAAAAGTCACAACTCATTGAAAAAGTCACAACCTAAGTTAGGGATACTATAGTAATTTAACATTCAAGTTAGGAGTTCATGCTTTTAAGGAAATATAGATATAGATATAGATAGATAGATATAGATTTCTGCAAAAGAAGATTCATATTCTCCATATCTACCACTTCTAATCATGACAATCTTTTTATCCAACTGATTTTCAACTTTAGTTTTATATTGCCTATATGTTTCTATTGGTTAATCCTTACCATTCAGCAAATAGACATAACAATATCTAGTGCAATTGTCAATAAAATTTAGGAAACACTTTTTCCCACCACAATTTGATTCAAGCAAGTAAGAACAAACAGAAATACTTTGTTTGAAAAGACCTTCCGTGAGGTAACTTTTTCCTACAAATATTTTGTTCTTTACATTTTATAACTTTGTCAAATACAAACATAGTTTTAGAGTCAGAACCTTGCCAGATGTCCTTTTTGAGAAGGGCCTTTCCATAACATTCAATTTGTTATAGAATTACCCATGACCATAGTCTAATCGGTCTAATAAGGGCAATATGAATGTTTGTTATACAACACAAACATAATATATTACTTTTCACCAATGTTCACGTCTATACAAATACATTTATTTTAATAGACATATATTTTCATGAAAAATCACAATATTTTAAGTGACACTTTTTCATCAAAGAGTACAATTCTTTTGAACGAGTAATATAATTTTGTGGTTTTATACTAGTCATATCATATACTAGTAAAAAGAGACTCAAGGACCACAATATTAAATATACTCCAAGAATTTTATGGATCTAACATAATACAAGAATGTCGTTAAATTTCATATATTGTACTTTCAAATTTAAATTAGACAGTAAGTCTAATTTTGTCTTTATCACAAGTAAAGAACCCCCCACATTTTAAATATGTTCTCAAAAATATTTTTCAAGTATTTGAAATTATTTTCCATATATTTTTTCCCATGCTTTCAAATTGTATACCATCAAAATACACATTGGCAACATGAAGCCTTATTTTGGAGATTTAATCCATATAAACACCCATTACAGGCACAAAAATCACTAATTTTATGTCACTAGTATTTTTTTACCTTTCCATCACAATTAGACAGACTACTTAGTATTTAGAATACTAACAGTAAAGATTCAATCTTTATACAACTTGTTTCTAGTTTAACGATGAAGTTTCTATAATTTTCAAATCGTTAACGGAATGAACCTTGAATTCTGATGAAGTTTCTTTTTATATTCTTCGAATCAGTTTTACAGAGTAGTAAACCAAAAAGGTTTTAATCTCCAGAAACCTCAAATACAACATTGTTTCTAGCTAACGATGAAAAGTTTATCTTTTTGAAATCATTTAGCCTTAGTATTCCTGATGAAGATTTTGTACTCTTCAAGTCAGAATATTCATTCAAACAGAGTATTTAACAAATTGGTGAAGTTTCTATATTCTTCAAACCAATGGACAATTGGATTTGTTCGTGAAGTTCTTCTATTCTTCAACCCAAAGGAGTTAAAATCCGAAGATTTTAGTCTCCAAAAATTAGATACAATCAAATTTCACATGGAGTAGAAAACTACAAAAGTTTTTTTTCCTCCTCTAAATAGAATACGTATTAATAATAATAAAAATATATTCTGAGATCATCAAATAATGACCATCTATCCTAACATTTATGAAATAAATCTCACAACTTATAAAGGATAGAAAATATGATAATAATCAAGGGAAATAAAGATAAAACTTGATTTTTACTCCCATTAAATCATATTCTATCTGTCAACAATGATTCCATGCAAGTCACTTTTGTTGCTAATTTTTCCATTCTTTCCTAGTTTCCATCATATTCCAATTTTCCTTAGAAGACATTGAATTTCAACGAGAAACTAAACTCATGTTCAAATATTGTTAGGAGACAACATCTGTTCATTTACTTCTTCACATAGTTATATAAAACCAATAGTATAGGAAAAATAATCAAAGTGCACATCTTAGCCTTTATGTACAAAATAACTTTTTTGATTGAAAAGAAAACTGAAGGGATGCAATGCTTGAATGCACTTGGGAAGAAAATAAAAATAATCTTTCCCATCCAAGAAAAACTTACTACAGAAAATATACTCGAACATATTAAAGTAGTACTAATTCACCCCAAATCTCTTTTACCATGTGATAAAAAAAATTCTCTTTTTTTTCCAAATAAAAAGAACACAGAAAATAAAAGTAATTTTCATACCACAGAAAAAGACCAACAATTAAAAATTTTTAAGCTTGTTATTTCATGTTTTTCCTGTATTCATATTAGGAAACCAGAAATAATAAAAGATGTAAAACAAAAACAAAGAACTATCCGAGTCCACATAACCCACTTGTGTCCTTAAGAAATTTGATCCCCCACAAGTACCCGAGGTTGTATATTAATTCCTCCCAAGATAAAACGGATTAACCATTAAAGAGGTAGCAGTACCTCAAACTTTGATAATTTCAACGAACTCGAAAAGACAGCAACGAACAGACACAATCGATCGATTTTGTTTTGTAATAAATGTATTCAAAAGAAGGGAAGAATTCGATGCAGAAAAATATGAGAAAGTGTAACGACCAGATTCCGTCATAAGGAAAAAGCCAATGAGGAAAAAATTGGGGTCAGAAAACTTTTGGATAGTAACTTGGAAATTCCTAGCCTAGTCCAGATTTTGATGAAATCGGAGTCATGAGAGGTCTAGGAAATATGGTAATGAATGAGAGATCTAATAATGATTTTGATCACATGAGTAGATAGCTGAGTCATTAAGGAACCCGTATGCCTTATGAAATCGAATTCGGGTGAGTAGAACTCCAAAAATTGATCTTAGCGTGAACAAGTAGTTTTGAATGTCATGGGTTGAAGGTGAGTTGTGAAATGGGGGTTTGAAACTCTAAATTCGACTCTCTGTCTCCGTGCAGGCCACCTGGGCGGGGCCACTGAGCAGGATAGGGCCCGCTGAAGCGGGACAGATGCGACTTAAGTCAAAATTAAACCCCAAAAACATTATTATTCTGCAACATTCATTCTTGAGAGCTAAGAAACGTCCCAAGGATATATCTTGAAGGTTTTCCACCTCTTTTAGCACTAAAGGTAAGTATTTTTGGGTAATTATTGTTGGGGGAAGGTTTTGATATGAAATTAATGGTGGAAAAAGTCCTAATTTGGGTATTGGGGTCTTGGGTTTGGCCTAGGGTTGATAATTTTGATTGTAATTCAGGAAATTAGGCCTTATATATTGATCCTTGTATTTTATTGTTGTTTTAGACCACGAACTAGCGGAAAGAATCCGGAAAAGGAAGAATAAAATGCCTTAGGAGGATTCAAGCCTAGGTTCGAGGTAGGTGATGGTTTGATTTCATGTTTGTGCGATGTATGTTAGCATTTGCTTCATTGTAATGCATGTATGTATGCGAATGTTTCACTTTGATTACACCTAATGTAAATGAGTATGAATGGATGAAGGTAAGCCATGAATCAACACTTGATTGTTTGAGTATGGGAATGTACATTGTGATTGTAATTGTGGCATGTTGAATGGAACGAGTGTCACGTTCTGACACATTAAACTGGGAATGGATGTCACGTACCGACATACATTTGGATCGGGTGTCATGTTCTGACACACTAACTTGGATCGGGTGTCACAATCCGGCACAATAACAGTTTGGGTATGGGTTTCATGAGAGGACCATTGACTTGTCATATATGCGTATTTATGAGAATGTGGAATTGTACATTGCTTCTGAAATGATAACTGATATTGTACATGTTCGGTATATGTGTGTTTACTTTGTTATGACTGCTTATATATATGTTTCACTTACTGGAATAGCCGCGTGATCCTACCAGTACACTGTGGTTGTGTACTTATTCTGCACTTGCTTTTTCTTTGTTGAGTACATGGCATCTTTAGGCGGCTACTAACAGGTCTCAGCAAGGTGACTATTGAGCGTGACTGGATTCAAGGGTGATCCAGTTCTTTCAAGCTGCCATGGATCTCTCTTATTTAAGTCCACTCTTTTAAGACTCAGACTATTTGTTTAGTGTGTTTTTTTTAGTTTTTGGGGTTGCGCCCCCGTTTGCTTAGACTTGTTAGTTAATAAGAGTTTTGGTACAATGACTTTCAGGTTCTAGGGGTTGTTTCTGCATTAGTTTATTAGGTGTTAGTTGAACTTTCAGAGTTTATGGGAACTCCGTATTAATTAGTTATTTAAACCTACTTCTGTAGCTTTGAACGCGTAGTATTTGGTTAAATTGCTTAGTTGGTTAGTAGTAATGGTTCTCCCATCTGAGGGTTAGTGTGAGTGTCAATCACAATGGTCTGGGTCGTGACAAAGTTCGTATCAGAGCCTTAGGTTCATTGATTTCATTGTACCCAAATGAGTCTAGTAGAGTCTTGCGGAATGGTACAGAGACGTCCATACTTTTCTTCGAGAGGCGATAGGACATTAGGAAATCTCTTTGTTTTTAGTCCTTTCGTGCTATTACATGAATCCAATTGGTATCTGGGTGATACAAATTGGTATCTTTCCTCCTTTACTCTATGGTCCGAACTAGAGAAACAAAAGTGGTAAAACCAACACTAGCAAATAGGATGTGTATAGGCTACCAACAGTTGAATAGGGTCACCATTCAGAACAAGTATCCACTACCTCAGATAGATGATCTTTTTGATCAGTTGCAGGGGGTATCCATTTTCTCTAAGATTGATCTAAGGTCTGGTTATCATCAGCTAAAGATTAGACCTGAGGATATACCAAAAACAACATTCAGGACCCGTTATGGGCACTACGAGTTTCTAGTGATGTCGTTTGGGTTGACAAATGTGCATGCAACTTTTATGAGTTTGATGAATGGGGTGTTCAAACCATTTCGAGATTCATTTTTTACGTTGTTTATTGATGACATTTTATTTTATTCTAAGAGTGAGGAAGAACATGCTGACCATCTTCGTATAGTTTGGAGTGTCCTTGAGAGACAAAAATTTTATGCTAAATTTTCTAAGTGTGAGTTTTGGTTGACTTCGATTACCTTTTTGGGGCATGTAGTTTCAAGGGAAGGGGTAATGGTAGATCCCCAAAAGATTGAAGCAGTTAGGAATTGGGTCTGACCTAGTTCTGTGACTGAAATTAGGAGTTTTGTGGGGTTTGCTAGCTACTATCGTCGCTTGTGAAGGGATTAAAGTCAGACTTGCAGATTCAAGCTTATAGGTGACAACATTCAAGAAGTTTTGGTAAGGAACGACTAGATAATGAACACCCTTACTTTGGAAAATGCATTTAGTATTGTTGTCATAACATGTACAGGTTGTTTAACGAATGATGAAATTAAGGTTAGAATTTATACTACGATTCATGGATTGATTGTATATCAAAGATGATCAGGATACAATTGCTCCAATAGCAGCGATGCTTACTTGGTTAAGTTATTAGTGTATTAAAATTATGGAGAACCTGGGCATATGAGGAGAGATTGTCCCCATCCGCGCATGTATGACCCTGTGCCGCAAAAGGCTAGAGCAGTGGTAACTGTGGGCAGTGGTAGTAATGGCAGAGGACGTCCATAAGATGGGAGATGAGGAAATCAGCGAGGCTGTAGAGGCCGAGGAAATGGTAATGCAGGTAGAGGAGGAGTGCAGCCAAGCAAATAGGTTGCCTATCAAGATGACAGGGCTTAATTTATGCCTTTCCGAGCAAGACCGAGGCTGAGGCGTCTAATGCAATAATCACGGTTACTATTCTTATCGGTGGCCGAATGACTACTGTTTTGTTTGAATCCGGGTTCTACTTTTTCATATGTGTCAGTTCAGTTTGCCTTGGGATTTGATGCGGTTTGTGACTTGGAGAGTCTGTCATAGTCACTCATTTCTATCGTGCTTGTGCTATCTTATTTATGAGTTTTCAGACTTTGGCTGATTTAGTATGCTGGATATGACTGGCTTGATCTAATCTTAGGCATGACTTGGTTGTCCCCCTATTATGTTGTGCTTAATGGTAATGCTAAGTCGGTAACTCTAGAGATCTTGGGTAGGGAAAAGTTAGAGTGGGAAGGGGTGTACAAGCCTAAGTCAGCTAAGGTCATATTTTTCATTCGAGGTAGGAAACTGGTGGGGAAGGGGTGTTTGGCGTAATTGGCTCATATTCGGGATGTTGATGTTAAGTCTCTCTCTATTGAGTCTATTCCTGTAGTGTCTGAATTCAAGAAAGTGTTTCCTTCTAATTTGCCTGGTATGCCTCCTGACAGAGATATAGATTTCTGCATTGACTTGGAAACTGGCACTCACCCCATCTCCATTCCTTCTTATTGCATGGATCTGGAAGAATTGAGAGAGCTTATTGATAAAGGTTTCATTCGTCCTAGTGCTTCCCCGGGGGGTGCTCCTGCCTTGTTTGTTAAGAAGAATGAGGGTAGTACGAACACCAGTGATTTTATCTTAAGCCATAAAGGAGTGGATTGATACCGGAATGACAAGCTTATTGAGAAAGAAAGTCTCATTGAGTATACTTGGGTGAAGACAATTGAAGATTTTAGTAACAAAGTGAGTATAAAATTGGGTTAGTCCTTTGAATTTGATGATTATACCTGAGTTTGAAGTGTCATGTCGATGAAAAAGTTGACTTCGTAGTGATAGGTAGTGCTAACTGAGCATAATGGTAATAAGAGTTCGTGATGGATTGTGACGGGATGCAACTATATAATAAGATTGTTGGTTAAACGAATTTTGTATAGTAATTACGACTTGCGAGTATCTAAGGTCGTGAGTTTCTAATATTTGGTGAGTAACGTTGTCGTATGGAAAGTTTTAATAGATGGTGGGACACCACTCGAATTGAATTTAAAGGAGCTAGAGTCATAATGAAGAAAACATAGTGGGATGTGTATTACAACCTTTAGAGAGAGGTGAGAGAAAAATATTGTATTTGATTGCAAAGACTAATTAAGAGGTATCTTCAGAGGGGTAGATAATTGAGTTCAGAGACGCGTGATTTCATTCGCTCTGCTGTGACTATGGTAATAGTGTCACAAGTCCATCAGATTAGTTAAAAATTATTGAAAAAGACTTGAGAAATGAGTGTACAAACATTAGCTCGAGTGTGATGATAAGTGCTTGGTTTTTGTTTTTGAGTTTAGTAATGAGTATGATTGAAATTTTAGCGAAAGATATAGTAAGATCGATGGAGATGCAATCAATAATAAGCAAAGATTCATGAATTCATAAAAATCTTCAAGGTACAAGCTAATGTTGATAGAATAGGGGATTGTGTTATACGACTGAATTTATAATTCAGATTTTTCATTGTAAGTCTACATTTGTGGTGATATATTTTGTCAAGGTATGAATTTGCAAGGTGAGAAATGATTAATTGTATCAGGTATGGAGCATTTGAAAGGACTTACACCTGGGTTGAGTCATAAAGTTGATTTATGTTGATTGTTAAAGTACCTAAGAAATGTTTTCATTTAAAAAGTGTTGGTTTAGAGTAAGGTAAATGGTCGGAGTGTTTATGATGGTTGTTAGTATTGAGAGTGTGGGCTTCAGTGGAATGATGTGAAGAGTATATGGAGTCAACTAAATGGAAATGGCTGGTATCGACTCTTTAGAAAAAAACATTTAGAGTTATTCGATAAATTCTTATGTGACCATCTATTTCATTTTGTACATGGCTATGAATATGATGCACTAGCTATGCTTACCTGTGTTTTCACTTTTGTCGGTGGATCCCTAGTGGTGGATTAGGTGTATCGATCCTGCAATGCTTACTTGGTTAAGTGGGATGATTGAGAAGAGTTGGTTATTTCAAATGATTTATGTGGTGTTGTCTTGGAGTTGTTAAAATATTTCAGTGGTTCTACATATACCACCTTGCTTATGAGAGTTTGTAGAAGAGCTACCATGCGTATCTATGGTTGTTCGATAATCTGAATATTCATCTAGTTGTCGAGGTCATGTATCGGTTATATGTGGTTGAATGTGTAGATCATTGGGTCCAATTCTACTGTTCTTAAGGGTAATCTACAATTACTAAATCTAGTATTTCGATAGTATTGTTGGAGGGTTTGTATGCTTGGACATATCCCTCGATGAGTATCTGATGTCTAAGGATCAAATTTTTATAATTTAAGCTCATGGAAATTTATGTTGTGAGAAGGAAATTTTGATAAGAACTATGATTGTTTGAGTATTATAAGTTTGTGTTGGTTGGTTCAGGTCGACCTTTCATCGTAGCGAGTATTGACTTAGAATCTTATCATGCTTTTGTGAGAAAGGATTAGTCCTGATGATTGTGTCAAGGTCCTTGATAACATGTGGCAAACGTGTGTACAGTCAACTGTGGTGGTTATTGAGAATAACTTTTGTTGTAAGTTGAGTTTACATACAATAATATTTATCACTCGAGTATTGGGATAACTTCAATTGAGGCATTGTATGAGAGGATGTGTAGGTATTCAATTGGTTGGTTTGAGGACCAAGTAAATAGAGTCCATGAAAGTTCAATGGAAGCATCGTCCGGTTGAAGAACCTACTTGGGAATCGAGAAGGATATTCAAGACATGTATGCCCAACTATTCGACGAATCAGATACTACTCTACTCTTACGTTAGCCAGTGTTTCCTAGTTGATCACTCGGGGACGAGTGATGGGTAAATTGGTATCTATTGTAACAACCTAATTATGTTGTTAGAGAAAAGCCAATGGGGAAAGAATTGGGGTCAGAAAATTTTTGGGTAGTAACTTGGAAATTCCTAGCCTAGTCCAGATTTGGATGAAATCGGAGTCATGAGAGGTGTAGCAAATCTGGTAATGAATGAGAGATCTAATTATGATTTTGATTACATGAGTAGATAACTAAGACGTTAAGGAACCCGTACGACTTTAAGGAATCAAATTGCGACGAGTAGAACTCCTGAAACTGATCTTAGTGTGAACAAGTAGTTTTGAATGTCATGGGTTGAAGGTGTTTTGTGAAATGGGGGTTTGAAAGTCTAAATTCAAATCTTTGTTTCCGTGCAAGCCGGTAGGGTGGGATTTATCCCTCCAGGGCGGGGTCGCTGTAGCGGGACAAACGCGACTTAAGTCAAAATTAAACCCCCAAAATGTTATTATTCTGCAACATTCATTCTTGAGAGATAAGAAACGACCCAAGGATATATCTTGAAGGTTTTCCACCTCTTCTAGCACTAAATGTAAGGATTTTACTCCCCTAATCTGTCTTTCGATCTGTAGAACTTAGAGATTCTTGGGTAATTATTGTTGGGGGAAGGTTTTGATATGAAGTTATTGGTGGAAAAAGCCCTAATTTGGGTATTGGGCTCTTGGGTTTGGCCTAGGGTTGATAATTTCGATTGTAATCCGGGAAATTAGGCCTCGTATATTGGTCCTTGTATTTTATTGTTGTTTTAGACCACGAACAAGCAGAAAGAATCCTGAAAGGGAAGAATCAAGTGCCTGAGGAGGATTCAAGTTTTGTTTTGAGGTAGGTGATGGTTGGATTTCATGTTTGTGCGATGTATGTTAGTATTTGCTTCATTGTAATGCATGTATGTATGCGAATGTTGCATTGTTGATCACACCTAATGTAAACAACACTTGATTGTATGATTATGAGAATGTACATTGTGATTGTGGTATGTTGAATGGACCGGGTGTCATGTTCTGACACACTAACTGGGATCGGATGTCACGTACCGATATACATATGGATCGGGTGTCACGTTCCGACACACTAACTTGGATCGGGTGTCATGATTCGGCACACTAACAGTTTGGGTATGGGTTCCATGAGAGGACCATTGACTTGTCATATATGTGTATTGATGAGAATGTGGAATTGCACATTGCTTCTGAAATGATAATTGATATTGTATATGTTCGGTATATGCGTGTTTACTTTGTTGTGACTGCTTTTATATATGTTTTACTTACTAGAATAGCCGCATGATCCTACCAGTACACTGTGGTTGTGTACTGATTCTGCACTTGCTCCTTCTTTGTTGAGTACATGACATCTTCAGGTGGCTATTGACAAACCTCATCTAGGTGACTATTGAGCGTGACCGGATTCAAATGTGAACCAATTCTTTCAGGTTGCCATTGATCTCTCTTTTTTATGTCCACTCTTTTCGGACTCAGACTACTTGTTTAGGGTGTTTTGTTTAATTTTTGGGGTTGCGCCCCCTTTGGTTAGACTTGTTAGTTAATAAGAGTTTTGGTACTATGAATTTCAGGTTTTAGGGGTTATTTCCGCATTAGTTGATTAGATGTTAGTTGAACTTCCAGAGTTTATGGAACTCTGTATTAATTATTTAGTGATTTAAACCTGCTTCTATAGCTTTAAAGCGTAGTATTTGGTTAAATTGCTTAGTTGGTTAGTAGTAATGGTTCTCCCACCAGAGGGTTAGTGTGGGTGTCAATCATGATGGTCTGGGTCGTGACAGAAAGCCTCTCTATTTATATCCAACAAAGGGTAAAGGTCACAACTCTTTGGAAAAAAAGACAACCTTTCAGAAAGGTCACAACCCGTTGGAAAAGGCACATCCTTTCAAACGGTCACAACCCTTTAGAAAAGACAGAACGTTTCATAAAGGTCACAACCCTTCGGCAGTGTCACAACCCTTCAAGAGAGTCAAAACCCTTCATTTCATTTTCACACTTTTAAAACCCAACATTTTGTTCATAACTCTTATGCACTGCTATCATACTTGGTAGGTTCCATGTTCTAATGCATTCTTGTGCCTACAATATTTCACTAATGTAGGGTCTGACAATCCTATTCCCCATACTCGTGGCTAGTTGATCCTTTTGAGCTTTTGAAGATTGGTGTGTAACACCCCTATTCGTAAATAGACCAGATCGCAGATTTCTGGAATTACAGGTGGCATTCACGGGCACCATCCATGGACTATAGGAGGACCCACGGTCCGTCCTGCAGGTCCGTGGTTTGTGTCAGCAAACTCCCCGAGAACTCAGCCAAAAATTTGGCTAAGTGTTGACCCATGGCCATTGACGAGGACGAACCGTCATTCGATGCACGGTCCGTAGGTCTGACCGTAGGTGAGGGTAGCAGCCAGTTAGATGAAAATAGTGATTAGGTCAACTTCAAATAGTCATAACTCTTAGCATAAAAGGAATTGTTTGTCCCATGACATATGATATGATAGATAATTGAATCCTCTTTCGAACGCCACCGAGTTTGCTAAAATCCGACCTCTGAGTAAAAGTTATGCTTGTTTAGTAAAGTCCTGTCTTGCAGACTTGACCGACGACCCCAATCGACGGACCGTCGATTGACCTACGGCCCGTAGGTCCAATCCGTCGGTCACTCCGACAGTAATTAAGTCGGGGGTCTTTTGGTCTTTTCCTATTTCATTAGACCCCTAAGATACGACGTTTAGACCCTAAATCATGAGGTATTAGTCAGTGTAAGCCTAGAAATATAACTAGAACTTACCTTAGTCAAAATCATTAATCAAAACTTAGAAAATTAGAACCAAGAGAGGAGAAAAAGGTCAAGAATCCTAGTTCAAGAACGCAACAAGTTTTCTTCAGTTCCGGCCCATAAATTAAAGGATTTCTCCGTGAAATTCCTCACCAGGTATATGGGATTTCACTACTGGGTTCCTTTCGCCCATTAGGTCCCTAGAATTCAGGCAAATTCTTTACTCTATGATTATGAACAGACCTAGGGTTTCTAGAATTTCAAAAGATCATCGTGAATTAGTTATTTAAATGTTCCAAATCAGATTATCATGTTATTTCTCAGTTTATTGCAAGAATTTCAGAACCCTAGCTATCTATTTCTTTATTTCTTGAATTACACATGCTAGGTCAGATATTTCAGTATTCAATTATAAATGTCTCCGTTTATGAATGCATCATTATCAGATTAATTGTTGCATTCTCAGTTTGCATGTTCAGTTCGAGCTATCCAGTATTTACTGAAATTCAGTCATAACCAGTTAACTACTTAATTCATTGGGAGTAGTATAATACCGAGTTGGACTAGGGTTCAGCGTACCCATATAGTCCTAGAACTACGAGCCACGTAGGTGTAAGTCTCGTCTGTGGGCAATATTAGTTAGTGATCATGCCAGCATGCCTTACACCTTTGGCCGGGTGTATTGGGTCCTCTCGATGGGGCATATACATCGGACTCCACATTAAGCTCATAGGGTTTTATGTCAGTTATTTGTAGCTCCCACAGTTCAGTCAGATTTTATTGCATTGACCATTTATCAGTATAGTCAGTATTCAGTTTCAGCATGTTATAAATTTGTCACTGCATTCAGTTAGCTTTGTATTCAGTATCTATATCATGTCCAGATTAATCATTGCTTTATTGCTTTGTTCAGTTATATGTTCTTTGAGCTTTACTCTATCCTGCATGCTCAGTACCTTTCAAGTACTGACGCATACGTGCGCTACATTTTCTCGTGATGTAGGTTCAGGTTTTCAGCATCGAGATAACGCTTTGATCGGTTCCTGATCTCTAGTTCAGTAGAATCAGTGGTGAGTCCTTATTCTCCTAGGACAATAGTCATGAGTTTCTTTTCGGTATTTTAGTCTTTTAGTTTCAGTTTTGCTAGACTTAGCTGGGGTATGTCCCAACATTTCTAGTCAGTTAGAGGCTATTTTCAGACATAGTTAGATTCAACTTAGTATTGAGTTAATATCTTCTTTGTATTAAACTCATCAGTTATCATTTATCTCAGTTATAGTATATGGGTATTCCCCATCTTTTCATTTTATTTATGATTATAGCTTCCGCATCAGTTATGTCTTTTTTCTATTTTTAGCATTTGTATGTGATGTATGGGTTACGTCCCAATAACTTTTCTTATGATGTAATAGATGGCATTGAGACTTATAGTAAACTTCCGCTGTTGTCAAACTCTTTTGTATGGAGTGTTATCTTTTGAACTCTTTACTTCTGTTTTCTTGTATGATGTATGCTAAGTGGCTTGGGTAGGGCCCTCTTAGGGTTCTATCCATCATGTAACGCCTAAGATCTACTTTGGGTCGTGACATGTAATCTCTTTCAATTCTCTTACATTCTACTTTTGAATTTTTGTGATATTTTGTCTAACTTCAAAAATTAATCCATCCAGTGTACTTAGTGTGATATTTGTAGCATGAAAAAAGTAGAATGTCCATAAATCTTATCCTTATCTTTATCATAATAATCATTTTTAAAAACATACGACAAACAAAGAAAGAATGTCTTCACATAAGAGAAATATGAATCCTACACTGTGGGATAAAATATCTTACGAACACTATTACCAACAAACACGGTAAAAAAGATAGAGAAAATGGTGAACCACCTCAAAAATGACAAATATAATTATAACCAAAGAAATATTGAAATCATGCAAAAAAGTGGGTAGCATTTACACCAACTAATGCTTCCATATCTAAAATAAAATAAAATAAATAATAATAATAATAATAATAATAATGATAATTAAATAATTAAAATTAATCTTTCAGATTTAATTATTGTATGAATTTTTTTTCTCTTAATATCGGACTAAAGCTAAATATTTGTTACAAATTCAAACATAGCCATCACAAAAAATTCACGTCAACACAAGTAAAGAGAAAGGTAGTGAGAAATACCCACAAAAATACTACAGTTTTTACATAAACATTTCCTACAATAAAATTGTTTTTCTCCTTCTCACTTTTTCAAATCTCTGTTTCGTGCATCTTTGAGAGCATCTCTTCCCCGTCCATGGATATTCTTCAACAGATCTACCAAATAGAAGACGAATAATGAAATACAAAAAAGATACAGTAATAGATGATATCGAGGTGTATTTAAAATAAAATTTAATATTGGAGAAACCTTTTGAAAACAATTATTTGTCTTTTCTTTCAAAATTTGTGCTTTTAAAATGAAGTCCTAAATTCAGTATTATATGCTAATTTCATATATGGTCATACACCTGATATTTCTAGTGGAGCTCTCTCATGGTTAAGAACGTTACCGATCAATCATTTATATTGAAGTATGATTCACTGCGGATGATAGTCATACATCCACCAACAGTCATTGTTCAAATTAAATTCATTGATAGTTTATCACCTTTGGATAAAAGCATGGTAATAAAAATAAAAACACTAGGGTCTTCTAACAAAAGATAAAGGAATGGTAATTGATTCAATAATTCTAGTTACTAGACTAGAACTTAAATTAGTTGTGACAGTATCGGTTGATGCGTCTCATATATTTGATTTTAATGAGTTTGAATAGAAGATATTAATGATTCCTTGGAGGGAGTAATTTTTATGCGATAAATCAATAACATTAGATTTAGTTCTTTTCTTCTTTCTTTCTTACTTTCATGGGTTGATCTGGACCTTTTTCGAGCTAATAGCATAATTAAGTGATTTTTCTATTATATAATAGAGTTGAACAACTTGTTGAAATAATTATTATTAGTTGAGTGACATTTATGTTACAAAATAAAATTGACTGAGTTTTTAATATAAAATAAAATAATATAATTTTTGAAGAATATTATCATTACTTGAGTGACCACAATTTTACCAAAAGCAAAGTTGATAAAAAATATTACTACTCCCTTTGTCCTATTTCATATGAGTTACTTTGACTCGTTACAAAGTTTAAGGAAAAAAAAGAATTTTGAAACTAATGGTCTAAAATAAGTGATAGATATTTATGTGGCTATAACTCATTTTATGAAGTATAAAATGGACATTTTAAAATTAAATTATTACTTAATATAAAAATATTTATTCTTTTTTTGGACTGACCAAAAAGGAAAGTAACTCATAGATTGGACATAAATAGTACTTGAGAGACTATACCAAAAATTAACTCCATATATATACTAGGGTTCAAGTTAGAGGTCAAAAGATTGATCAGAATGGAGATGAGCATTGATAATAATACTCCAGGTAGTGGAATTTCTTCTTTTTATTTTGATTGTTACCTGTACTTATCTTTTTTTCTTTTCTTTTGTCATTGATTTTACACTATTAGTATTACTAGATATTCGTAGAATTGCAGAGGATCTTTCATTGGGAATGTAGGATTTGAAAATTTCATGTGTTGTTTGTGGGCTATCACACTGGTGCAGGGTTTACTTTATGCAAACCCAGAGGTAGAACGTGTGGGTTTTGATATGAACAAGTTATCCTTTCAAGATCCCAAATAGGATTTGACTGTAAGTTGCAATTTTCAAAAGTAAATCCACTTAGTTTTTTGGGGACCATTTTCTCTGATTTATATAAACTGAAAAATGGATGTCTAAGACAACGAAATCGAATACTAATTAAATTTAAGATAGCTAGAATGAGTGGGTATCCATGTCGAATCTGCAGAGGAGAAGATCAGAATTAGAGAAGAAGAGAATAAAAGGAAAGAGAGAGGAGAAATAAGGGAGGAATTGATTTACCTGAAGTTTATTGTTGCATTCTCTCCCCTTCTACAGTTTATAACAACCTTCAAATAACGTCGCAAGATCCTAAATCTTATGCCTCACTAATTGATATTTAATCTTGGTCGTTTATTTGCCAAGTAGTTACCCTCCTTCCTTGATTCAACTTCGAATTAAGCTATACTATGTAAGATCATTACATTTACCGAATTAATTAGCCTCTCAGAATTGTTATCCAATAAAAATAACACTATAATCTCGATTAGTTGTCTTAGATCCATCGTATGTCTTAGTGTAATCCTACTAGTGTTTCTCTTTCGAGCTCTTAGTGTAAGAGAGGCACATCTTACTTGAATATAGACTCTTGGCTCAAAAGAAGTGTAAAAATTAACTGTAATAACAATATTATCCAATAGAGGTGCATTTATTAATGGTAATCAAATTTTGTGTCAGAGGTTCGTACTTTTAATATAGTGTAGATTAAAAGATAGAAATATTAATATATTACCAAATATTCATAAAAGTGGAAACATAACTTCTTAAGACAAGTACATGTGGACGGAAGAGTGTGGTGTATTGGTCAATGAATTTGTTGAGAACCATGAGATCTAATGTTTGAATCCCAGACAAGACAAAAAATAAATATTAGGTGATTTTCCCCATCTTTCATAGGCTTAGTGGATAGACTTACCTAGTACATATTGTTAGTGGGAGGTAATATGCCTGAAATATGTAACATTTTCATCAATTTTTTCTTTACTTATAGCGCCTGTACATTTTACAGTTCAGACGGAAAATGCAAATGGAGCTGATTGGCAGGAAGAGCTTTACCAAAAGGTATGGTTTGACAAACTGGCTGGTTATAACACTATAAGAAATAGCTGAATGTTTCGAAATATTTCCTATGATTATAGAGTAATAGACGAGGTTTACCATACCAAGTGTACAACTAAATTCATTACCATACCCCTCCACTCAAGGTGCTTTATGTATTCCGTTTCTTAGAGGTAATAGATTTCTAATCATTTTAATAGGTAACTTGTTAGAAACGAACATTATTAATTCTCACTGTGATGGTGCTCTGTAAAGCCTGTCTTGGTCCCATATTGCCAACGACAAAAAAATAATTTTGCATGCCCTGCCATAATTTAGAAATGAAGTATATTTTGATAAATTAATTGATTAGAGAAAATTAGTTGTTGAGTACTGCGATCATGCTAACTTAATTCATGAGATATATAATATTTCTGTAAGTTGGGGTAAAAGTTCTTCATGGCATGTCACCAATTTTCTTTCTCGCAACTAAAATCTTTAATTGCTAATTTGAGGGATAAACCTATTCATGCAAGAAGTATATACCTGAATATATGGTATAAGATGTTCTCTGTGAAAAGACATTCGTTCATCTGTATTAATTGGTATACTTTTTCTATTTTTTTATTTTATTTCTTATTATAGATAAATTCAATGCTTCAGTCTTCGAAACTTGTCCTTCTCTACTTACATTCCTGACAAGGTTTACTAGCTAGTAATAAGTTGGAATACTTCGACTTTCCAAGAATAAACATTTAACACTAACATGCTTTGTATTCTCCATTCCATCGTTTTTCACTTGTGAAGGCAACTACATTGTTATTATTTCATTGTTTGCCCTTGTTTTACCTCATTGATGATAAAGGTGTAAAGTGAAAAAAAATAATGATTGCCATTAAACTATGTTATATCTCGCAACCTAACTTAAAAAAGTATATTCTAATTCCTCCTAGTTGAACTGGTCTATGATCTCATTGAGGAAGTTGTATTCTTGAATTGAGCACCAAGAAGCTAAAGGAAGCAAAGTTCAGTAACTTAGTTTACCATTTACATGTTAATTAGTATTATCATCTAACTACATGGGAATACATTCTTGACATTTCCGCAATTGACTTATTGAAAATTTGTAATCCAGATCAAGTCTATGAAGGAGATGTATTTATCAGACCTCAATGATTTATACGAGAAAATTGCTTATAAAGTGCAGCAGGTATGTCATCAACATCCCTCTAAGTTCTTCGTAATAGTTCCAAATTTTGGTTGGCTCCCTTGCAAGTTCCATAAAATGTGCATATAGCATGCACCAAGGTGTAATGCATATTCTATGCTATTGGTTATTGCCTTATTGGAACTGATGCTGAATGCTCAAAACATTTAATTCTCGTTGTTGCTTCTTTGGTTCCTATCCTGTTGATTGTCATCTTGAGAAAAAGTGTTCTCATAGTGGGAATATGTTGTAATGCGGCTAATTCCTTTTCATTTCTAGCAGTTGCATCATTTGTTTCGGTTGAAGCATTGTGAAAGTCAAGGTGGCCGGTAGTGGACATCATAAAAGAGTTATTTTCATAAGTCATTTTATGGTTGTTTGTTTTGCTTTCAGTAAATGAATTAAGGCTTCCCTAGTTCTTCGGGCAAGCACTTGATTTATTTGAATTTAAAAGCACTTGAGTCAACATTCTGTTGAATTGTGTGAACCTTGCGAGCTATGTTATTTGTCTCTTTATGCCATTTCTTAAACTTTCCTCCCTTTTTTGTTGCCGTGGGAAGTTCTTGAAGCATGAAGTTCAAAGGTTTGCAAAGGGCATGAAACAAGACTCACTAAACTGATTCTTTTTTTTTCTTTTGATTTTATGCATGACTCGCTTAATCAGAGTCTTCCAAATGAGAGAATTGAAAAGCTCAAGATGACGTTGGAACGCATTATGCTTTTCTTGCGGCTTAACAAACATGATATTAATCTTGTTCACAAGGAGAGACTGCTTTCGGTTGAGAAGCACATAAGTTTCTTTCAAAGTTGCAAAAATCTGCACAAGCCTACTTCTTCTCCATTGCAGGGGCAACTTCCTCAGCCTTCCATCCATACAAGTCAGGTATGCAGTCTGAACTTGTTTGGATAATTCAACTATCTTCACCTTGTTGAAGTTGTTTTTCTCTTGTGTTAACATAAATCTACATTTCCAGTAGAGCTTTTTTTTCTTGCGGGGGGGGGGGGGGGGAGGGGGTTGATAACTTCAGGACTTGTGATTATTTTCCCAGTATAAATCACTTAACTGATCATTCGTGTTACTTTTACTTTTTTCTAAGATCTCATGTGTTTAAATAGGATGGTATGGAGGTCAAAGATTTGAGTAGAAGGTTAGTAGAGAGTCGAATGTTGTCGTACTTCTAGTAGAATGATTTAGGTAGCTCGGAGTTTCTTTTTCTCCTCGGTGTATTAATATTTTATGCTACACTTGTTTCTTACATTGCTACTACGTTCTCTCTTTTTCTATCTTACTTTCCTGTGTTGGTTACATTTCTTTTGAGCCGAGGGTCTATTGGAAACAACCTATCTACGGTAACGTTTGCTTACATCATACCCTCCTTAGATCCCACTTGTTGAATTACATGGCGATGTTGTTGTTGATTTCCTTTATTTCTTTCTAATATTTTGTGTGTAAAGCTAACGATCTCTCGCAATTTACTCGTAAGTTACTAATCATATCTTGCACGTTATATCCTTCGCAGGAACAAGATACATATGCAGGTCAGCTGCCTATGTTGGATTCATGTGGGAGAGATATTGCTTCTGAGTTTGATAGGCTTCTACGTTTGATTGATTAGATGGTAGTTATGATGGATTGTGTTAAGTATGGAATGTTTTTGGTACGTTTGGCATTGATAGATTTGAGTTCTGGCACAAAACTTGATGAGCGTTGAGAACATGAATGGTTATGTAAAGTTCTCGTGAACCCATGCACTCCTCCCTGGATTATGTAAAGTACTTGTGAACCAACTTATGCATCCTTCCCTAGATTATATAGAAAGCACTGCAACTATTCTAATAAATTACTTAAATTTTATGTGGGAACTAGACTAAAATTTGAAATATCCATCTCCTAAAATTTCTTTGTTTGAATCTTTAGCAACACTACAAACAAAAGTCACATTTTTCCTCAAAAAAATTTATGGCCTCTCTTTTTAGTATTTTCTTCAATTTAGTTCTCTGATTCGTAAAGTATGTTTCCTTAAATAATGATGATATTTAAATCGTTTTCAAATATAAAATTCGTTAAGAACTATTATAAGCTGATTTTTCTTTTGTGATAATAATATTAAGAGAAAATGGCCAAATGCACCCTCAATCTATTACACAATTCTCAACTACACACCAATACTTTACGGGGGTCCTATTACCCTCCTGAAATATTTTAAACTAAGATATTAACACCCTTAAAACGTCACCCTCAAATCTTTGTTGGCTAGTGTAATACACGCGCCTATTTTTCTCAGAATAAATAAAATACCAATTTTCTCTACCATTCTTGCCCTATTCCCCATTACCAAATCTCATCGTCATTCTTCCTCTCCCTAAATCTTCTTTTTATTTTTTCTTCGTTGTGTCTGGATGACTCATCTCCTTCAGTCCACCTTCATCTCCACCACACCACAATATACCCACTAACCTTTGCCACCCCCCCCCCCCCCTTTTTAATGTTTTCCCAATCATCTATTTGCACAAAACTCAATTGTTATTGTTAAATTTGCGTTCATCGTTATCTTTGAAGATAGTTCTTTTCCTATTGGTTCTCAATTGCACTTCTTGATGAATTTGAAGATGAATTTTTTCTTGAGAATTCTCAAATTTTAATACCCATTTTCAATTGCAGTTAAGAAACTTTGGTTGCTACTATAAATGAAAAGATGTCTCCGATGGAAGATGCAATTTTATCTTTTGAGGTCGAGGTAAAATTATTCTCCATCAAGGTGAAGGATTTGAAGTGGTCTTTTTTCTTTCTTTTATTGTTCTGTCTAAAATTAGAGGAAGATTTCAAAGGTATTGCTACTGAAAAGTATTGTGTGAATTAAGAATGAAAGTATGAAAAGATAAAATTCTTGTATTGATAGCCATGGAAACAAGTCGAGTTGAAGAGATTTGTAAAAGAGGGGATGGTTAGAGATGTGCGAGAGTGTGTGTGTTTGTGTGTGTGATTTTAGTTGATTAAATTTATTAATTATTCCAGTATCTAATTATGAACTGACAGCTGTCAAATAAATAAATGTTGACTTGTTTATTTGTCTCCCACTTGCCAATAGGAAAGTGAATACACTTGCTATGCCACATGATGATTTAAGGGTGTTAATATATCTATTTAAATACTTCAAGGGGGGTAATAAGACCCCCATAAAGTATTGGTGTGTAGTTGAGAATCAGACAATAGCATGAGGGGGCATTTGACCATCTTCTGTTATATTAATTATAGTTTACTTGTCAAAGACAATTTTTTGGCAAAAATTTATAGCATTAAACCTCACGATAGCTAGTATTGTGCACCCATTTTCTTGAACTCTTGGAAACGCCTCTGAGCGCATGTTGAGGAAAAGGTTAGGCATGGTTGAGGAACCATTTAGAGAAAATTGAGACTCATTCGAAAAAGGTGGAGATATTATTGGCTAAGATTAACACAAAAAATGAATTATTCGATAGGGATATGAACTCCTCGTGTATATGTACTGATAATCGACTAAAGAGGAAACATAAAGTAGTTGGCAAAATATGATTAATGAATATTCCGTGGGATTTATACTTAGCATCGAGAAAAGGTCTGGTTTCTAATAGCGATCTTCCTATCACATAACTATGTGCCACCATAGGTTGTCTTAGATAGACATTAGCTTGTGGATCCAGTTCAGCTCAAGTTTTATGGTTCTTACCTTGGCAAGTTAAGGACATCACTTTTCAATTTGGGATAGACACCGAATTCCATGTTATAGCTCACATGGTCTATGTAGGTTAAAGGTAAACTTCGCACAATAATCATCATGCCCCGATCCTACACCCTGGACGTGGCCGACACTCGAGAACCATTTCTGGCCCCAAGCGAGTCCTTGGCCTGGCTCAATTCTAAGCAGAAGACATACTCAATACAAGATGAACTCAAATGTAAAACTTTAACTCAAAAGTATCAAATCATTAACTCAGAATATAATAAAATATTCAATTAGCCAGAAATAGGCAACTCAAGTCTTTAAAACATTTAATAAAAGAAAATGAAACAGATTTGTCAAATTCCATTGTCTATCTATGAAGCCTCTAAATGATAAATATGGAAGTCGGGACAAGACCCACGACATCCTATCAAAACTGAAAAAGTAACTTGAATCCTCCAAAAGGAAGAAAGCTCAGCAAAGCTAACTCGAACTGTTGTGGTATCAACGAAGTTCCTGTTGATGAACCTAATCTCCTGTATTTGCATCATGAAATGATGCAAGCCAAATGGCATCAGTACATTGAATGTACGAGCATGTAAGAGGAACACTGATCATAACATAAAAGCTTGAACTTGGAAAGAAGGAAACATACTCACCTCAACTCAACCTCAACTCATGGATACTCAACTCAATACAGTATAAAAACAACACTAAAGATGCAATTTATATAAATCATTTAAATAGTTGAGAACAACTCAAAGTATTTACAAATACAATTAGAACTCTTATTTGGGAGATTCTCTAACCCACAACTATCAATATGACCTATGTGATGGTACACCGTCTCGCCCACGCTGCCAGAACTGTCCTATACCTTGCCGAAGTATAAGTCATCCTCAACTAAGTGGATCCACTAAGTTGTCCTTAGAAAGCAATAAGGAATCATACAAAAAGTATGACCCTTTCTACCCGCATTGGCTACATGGATTATGAGGACTTTAAGTTGTTTAAACTCGTCGCCATATCGGTGCTCAATACTACTCCCAATAATATAACTTAGCTCATATGTTTAAAAGTATTTCCTCATCCTCAAAGTTTGAGACTATTACTCAAAACATTCTCTTAAAAGAGACTATACTCAAAAACTCCTCATGAACTCATTTAGAAATCGATGTTTCCTCTCATTTTAAATGTAAAAACATTTACTCTTGATAATATTTAGTTCCCGTATATTCATTTTAAAAAAATGAAAATTCAACTCTCCTTATCCTTATACTCAAGTCTTAAGTTTTAAAAGATTGTACAAGAATTCTTAGAATGACTCTAAAGAACTTTGAAGTCTTTACTCTTAACTCTGCCTTGAATTTGAATTATGAATTCAAGCGTTATGATTCATGTTATGAAGGATAAGTCGATGTTTAGATGTATTATAGATTTGTTAGAAATTGAAAGAAGTTAAGGTACACTTTAAAAGAACTTAGACGGAGCAAATGACGGAAAATGAGTGGGGGCAGGCAACCCTGGCGCACTGCTGGTGTGGGGCGCCAGACCTTGAACTTCAGAGGGATCATTTTGGTGCACTACAAGGGTGGCGCACCATCCCTCCTGGCGCATCTGTGGCACGTCGCGCTACCCCTCCCCAGAACGACTCGACAATTTTTTCTTCTCATTTTCTAATTCACCTAGAATCGATTGATTTCCTCAAATTTTTATTAGATTCAATTAGCAAATACAAGTACATGAGAATGTACTCTCTTTTTCTCAAGAGCAACCTTCAAAGATTGAAATCCTCACCTCAAGAATTCATCAAACTCCATAATCAAAGCATGAAGAACAAAACCTCAAAAACATCCATCAAGAATTCAAATCATTCAACCACAAGAACGAAATTACGGATGAAATTTACATGATTGTCATGTGGGTGAGTGAAACCAATACTATGACAACCTACGTACCTTAATTTGGCAAAATTCCTCGACAAATCTCAAGAATCTTGATGAACGCCTTGAACCTCTCCTTTTTAAATCCTCTCATAACCCTAAGAGTAACTTAGAGTTGTAAAACTGATCCAAATTATTTTACACCTCTAAAATATTACTATTTTTTTAAAAGCTTATGGGGTAAGGAAAAGACCAAAATACCCCTCATTAATTCGGGTAAATTTCCTTAACTGGACATGCTGAGTTCAAACAGGCATATCTCCCTTATTAGAACTCAAAATTTAGAAAACTCGGTGGCATTGGAAAGAATATTCAAAGAACTTTTACTTGATATCTTATGGGCCACCTAACTCATCCCGTTCTGAAAGTTATGATCGTTTAAAGTTGACCCAAAACTCACAACTTAAGCATAACTTGCAAAATTCTCAACTTGGCTTTTTCCAATTTAGTTCTTTCTAAATTTAGCTCTTTGCTAAGGCGAGATGTTACAATAATGAACAAAGGTTACTTTCTAAAGTATCTCATATGTGTTTTATAAGGTTTTTAGCTTGCATTGACCACATTTATGACTTTTGATTTCTAACATGTTATTTTATTATTTAGCTTGGTCATTGCATGTCATGTAAAGTCTTTTTAGCAGGATTTCTTTACTCTTATACATTGTTATCATACTTGTGCCTACAATGTTTCACTAATGTAGGGTCCGACAATCCTATTCCCGATACTCGTGGTTGGTTGATCCTTTTGAGCTTTTGAAGATTGGTGAGTCCTCATGATCTGAGGGCCGATATTATTTTATTGATTTTAGGTTTTTTTTTCTATGTGGAAGACTTCTTATGTGATGTATGGCTTACGTCCCAATATCTTTCTCTATGATGTAATAGACTGCCTTGAGACTTATGTTAGATTTCCAGTTTTGTCAAACTCTTTTGTATGAAATGCTATCTCTTGAACTCTTTGCTTCTATTATATTGTTTGATGTATGCTAAGTGGCTTGGGTAGGGCCTCCCGGGGTTCTACCCGTCATGTTACGCCCAGGGTCTACTTTGGATCATGACATGTAATCTCTTTCAATTCTTACATTCTACTTTAGAATTTTTCTGATATATTGTCAAGCTTCAAAAATTAACCCATCATGTGCACTTAGTGTGGTATTTGTAGCCTGAAAAAAAGTAGAATGTTCATAAATCTTATCCTTATCTTTCTTTTAATAATCATTTTTAAAACATACGACAAACAGAGAAATAATCTCTTCTAATAAGAGAAATATGAATCCTATATTGTGGGATAAAATATCTACCGAACATTATTACAAACAAACATGGTAACAAAGAAAGAGAAAATGGTGAACCACCTCAAAAATGACAAATATAACTATAACCAAGAAATATTGAAATCATGCAAAAACGTCGGTAGCATTTACACCAACTAATGCTTCCATATCTGAAATAAAATTAAATTAATAATAATAATAATAATGATAATTAAATAATTAGAATTAATCTTTCAGATTTAGTTATTGTATGAATTTTTTTTCTCTTAATATCGGACTAAAGCTAAATATTTGTTACAAATTCAAAGATAGCCATCACGAAAAATTCATGTCAACACAAATAAAGAGAAAGGTAGTGAGAAATACCCACAAAAATAGTACAATTTTTGACGTAAACATTTCCTACAATAAAATTGTGTTTCTCCTTCTCACATTTTCAAATCTCTATTTCGTGCATCTTTGAGAGCATCTCTTACCCGTCCATGGAGATTCTTCAACAGAACTACCAAATCAAAGACGAATCATGAAATACAAAAAGCAAACAATAATAGATGGCATCGAGGTGTATTTTAAATAAAATTTAACAATGGAGAAACCTTTTGAAAACAATTATTTGTCTTTTGTTCCAAAATTTGTGCTTTTAAATTGAAGTTCGAAGTTCAGTATTATATGTTAATTTCATATTTGGTCATGCACCCGGTCTTTCTAGTGGAGGTATCTCATGGTTAAGAACGTTAGCCATCAATCATTTATATTGAAGTAAGATTGACTGCGGACGAAAGTCATACATCCACCAATAGTCATTGTAAAAATTAAATTCATTGATAACTTCTCACCTTTAGGTAAAAGCATGTTAATAAAAAGAAAAACACTAGGGTCTTCTAACGAAAGATATAGGAATGGTAATTGAATCAATAATTCTAGTTACTATACTAGAACTTAAATTAGTTGTGATACTATCAGTTGATGGGTCTCATATATTTGATTTTAATGAGTTTGAATATAGGATTTTAATGATTGCTTGGAGGGAGTAATTCCTTATGCGATAAATCAAAAACAATAGATTTAGTTCTTTCCTTCTTTCTTACTTTCATGGGTTGATATGGCCCTTTTTCGAGCTATAGCATAATTAAGTGATTTTTCTATTATAAAATAGAGTTTAACAACTTGTTGAAATAATTATAATTATTAGTTGAGTGACATTTATGTTACAAAATAAAATTGACTGACTTTTTAATATAAAATAAAATAAAATATGTTTTTGAAGAATATTATCATTAGTTGAGTGACCATAATTTTACAAAAACTGAAGTTGATAAAAAATATTACTACTCCCACTGTCCTATTTCATATGAGTTAGTTTGACTCGTTACGGAGTTTAAGAATTTTTTTTTTGAAACTTATGGTCTAAAAAAATAATAGGTATTTCTGTCGCTATAACTCATTTCATTAAGTATAAAATGGACATTTTAAAATTAAATTATTACTTAATATAAAAATATTTATTCTTTTTTGGACTGACCAAAAAGGAAAGTAACTCATAAATCCGACAGAGATAGTATTTGAGAAACTATACAAAAATATAATTCCATATATATACTAGGGTTCAAGTTACAAGGTCAAAAGATTGATCAGAATGGAGATGAACATTGATAATAATACTTCAGGTTGTGATATTTCTTCTTTTTATTCCGATCGTTACCTCTACTAATCTTTTTTTTCGTTTCTTTTGTCATTGATTTAAAACTATTAGTATTACTAGATATTTGTAGAATTCCAGAGGATCTTCCATTGGGAATGTAGGATTTGAAATTTTCCTGTGTGGTTTGTGGGATATCACACTGGAGTGGTGTTTACTTTATGCGAACCCGGAGATAGAAAGTGTGGGTTTTGGTATGGTCAAGTTATCCTTTCAGGATCCCAATTAGGATCTGACTGTAAATTGCAAATTCAATTAGTTTTGGGCCCATTTTCTTTGATTCATATAAACTGAAAAATGGATGTTTAATACAACGAAATCGAATACTAAGTAAATCTAACATAGCTGGAATGAGTGGGTATCCATGTTGAATCTGCAGAGGAGAAGATCAGAATTAGAGAAGAAGAGAATAGAAGGAAAGAGAGAGGAGAAATAAGGGAGGAATTGATTTACCTGAAGTTTATTGTTGCATTCTCTCCCCTTCTACAGTTTATAACAACCTTCAAATAACGTCGCAAGATCCTAAATCTTATGCCTCACTAATTGATATTTAATCTTGGTCGTTTATTTGCCAAGTAGTTACCCTCCTTCCGTGATTCAGCTTCGTATTAAGCTATACTAAGTAAGATCATTACATATCCCAAATTAATTATCCTCTCAATATTGTTATCCGATAAAAATAACACTATAATCTCGATTAGTTGTCCCGGATCCCTCATACGTTTTAATGTAATCCTACTAGTGAGGTCTCTTTCGAGCTCTTAGTGTAAGAGAGGCACATCTTACTTGGCTTAAAAGAAGTGTAAAAATTAATTGTAATAACAATATTATCCAACAGAGGTGCACATATCAATGGTAATCAAATTTTGTATCGGAGGTTCGTACTTTTATAATAGTATAGATTAAAAGATAGAAATATTAATATATTACCAAATATTCATAAAAGTGGAAAATTAACTTTCTAAGACCAGTACATGTGGATGGAAGAGTGTGGCATAGTGGTCAATTAAGTTGTTGAGAACCATGAGATCTCATGTTCGAATCCCAGCAGCGACAAAAACAAGACTAGGTGACTTTTCCGATAATTCATAGGCTTAGTGGATAGAGTTACCTAGTAAATATTGCTAGTGGGAGGTAATATGTCTAAAATATGTAACATTGTCATCAATTTTTCTTTACTTATAGCTCCATTTACATTTGCTTTACTTATAGCACCTGTAAATTTTACAGTTCAGTCCCGATTGACCGTTGACCAGCACGGACCGTCATTCGATGCTCGGTCCGTAGGTCTGACCGTAGGTGAGGGTAGCATAGATGAAAATTGTGATTGGGTCAACTTCAAATAGTCATAACTCTTAGCATAAAAGGAATTGTGTGTCCCATGAACTATGATATGATAGATAATTGAATCCTCTTTCCAAGGCCCCTGAGTTTGCTAAAATCCGACCTCCGAGTAAAAAGTTATGCTTGTTTTAGTGAAGTCCTGTCTTGCAGACTTGACCGACGACCCCAATCGACGGACCTTCGATTGACCTACGGCCCCGTAGGTCCAATCCGTCGGTCACTCCGACAACAATTAAGTCAGGGGTCTTTTGATCTTTTCCTATTTCATTGGACCCCTAAGATACGTCGTTTAGACCCTAAATCATGAGGTTTTAGTCAGTTTAAACCTAGAAACATAAGTAGAACTTACCTTAGTCAAAATCATTAATCAAAACTTAGAAAATATGAAGCAAAAGAGGAGAAAAAGGTCAAGAACCCTAGTCCAAGAACGCACCAAGTTTTCTTCAGTTCCAGCCCAGAAATCAAAGGATTTCTCCGTGAAATTCGTCACCAGGTATGTGGGATTTCACTGGTGGGTTCCTTTCGCCCATTAGGTCCCTAGAATTCAGTAAGATTCTTTATTCCATGATTATGAACAGACCTAGGGTTTCTAGAATGTCAACAGATCATTATGAATTAGTTATTTAAATGTTCCAAATCAGATTATCATGTTATTTCTCAGTTTATTGCATGAATTTCAGAATCCTAGCTATGTATTTCTTTAGTTCTTGAATTACACATGCTAGGTCAGATATTTCAGTATTCAGTTATACATGCCTCAGTTTATGAATGCATCATTATCAGATTAATTGTTGCATTCTCAGTTTGCATGTTCAGTTCGAGCTATCCAGTATTTACTGAAATTCAGTCATAACCAATTAACTACTTAATTCATTGGGAGTAGCATAATACCGATTTGGACTAGGGTTTAGCGTACCCACGTAATCCCAGAACTACGAGCCATGTAGGTGTAAGTTCCCTCTATGGGCAATATCAGTTAGTGATCACGCCAACATGCCTCTACTCGTTTGGCCGGGTGTATTGGGTCCTCTCTATGGGGCGTATATATCGGACTCCACATTTAGCTCATTTGGTTTTATGTCGTTTATTGGTAGCTCCCACAGTTTAGTCAGATTCTATTGCATTGACCATTTATCAGTATAGTCAGTATTCAGTTTCAGCATGTTATAAATTGGTCAATACATTCAGTTAGCTCAGTATTCAGTATCTATATCATGTCCAGATTATTTCATTGCTTTATTGCTTTGTTCAGTTATATGTTCTTTCAACTTTACTCTATCCTGCATGCTCAGTACCTTTCAAGTACTGACGCATACGTGCGCTACATCTTCTCGTGATATAGCTTCAGGTTCTACGCATCCAGATAACGCTTAGATCGGTTCCCGATCTCCAGTTCAGCAGAATCAATGGTTAGTCCTCATTCTTCGAGGACAATAGTCATGAGTTTCTTTTCGATATTTTAGTCTTTTAGTTTCAGTTTTGCTAGACGTAGCTGGGGCATGTCCGAGCATTTCTAGTCAGTTAGAGGCTATTTTCAGACATAGTTAGATTCATCTTAGTATTGAGTTAATATTTTCTTTGTATTAAACTCATCAGTTATCATTTATCTCAGTTATAGTATATGGGTATTCCCCATCTTTTCATTTTATTTATGATTATAGTATCCACATCAGTTTATTATCTTTAGTATGCTCTTGATCATGCCAACATGGTTAGCTTTGGATCACTTATGGTCCTAGGTACCGTGTCCGCGTCTCGGGGGTAGCTCGGAGAGTGACATGGTGAGTCCTCATGAAAAGAAGGCCGAGGCTTTTATGTCTTTTTCTATTTTCAGCATTTGTATGTGATGTATGGGTTACGTCCCAATAACTTTTCTTATGATGTAATAGATGACATTGAGACTTATATTAGACTTCCACTGTTGTCAAACTCGTTTGTATGGAATGTTATCTTTTGAACTCTTTACTTCTATTTTCTTGTATGATGTATGCTAAGTGACTTGGGTAGGGCCTCTCAGGGTTCTACCCATCATGTAACGCCTAAGGTCTACTTTGGGTCGTGACATGTAATCTCTTACATTCTACTTTAGAATATTTGTGATATTTTGTCTAACTTCAAAAATTAATCCATCCACTGTACTTAGTGTGATATTTGTAGCATGCAAAAAGTAGAATGTCCATAAATCTTATCCTTATCTTTATCATAATAATCATTTTTAAAAACAGACGACAAAGAAAGAAAGAATGTCTTCAAATAAGAGAAATATGAATCCTACATTGTGGGATAAAATATCTAATGAACGCTATTACCAACAAACACGGTAAAAAAGAAAGAGAAAATGGTGAACCACCTCAAAAATGACAAATATAATTATAACCAAAGAAATATCGAAATCATGCAAAAACGTGGGTAGCATTTACACCAACTAATGCTTCCATATCTGAAATAAAATAAAATTAATAATAATAATAATAATAATGATAATTAAATAATTAAAATTAATCTTTCAGATTTAATTATTGTATGAATTTCTTTTCTCTTAATATTGGACTAAAGCTAAATATTTGTTACAAATTCAAACATAGCCATCACAAAATATGACATCAACACAAATAAAGAGAAAGGTAGTGAGAAATACCCACAAAAATACTACAGTTTTTTACATAAACATTTCGTACAATAAAATTGTTTTTCTCCTTCTCACTTTTTCAAATCTCTGTTTCGTGCATCTTTGAGAGCATCTCTTCCCCGTCCATGGATATTCTTCAACAGATCTACCAGATAGAAGACGAATAATGAAATACAAACAATATACAGTAATAGATGACATTGAGGTGTATTTTAAATAAAATTTAATAATGGAGAAACCTTTTGAAAACAATTATTTGTCTTTTCTTTCAAAATTTGTGCTTTTAAAATGAAGTCCTAAATTCAGTATTATATGCTAATTTCATATATGGTCATACACCTGACATTTCTAGTGGAGCCCTCTCATGGTTAAGAACGTTACCCATCAATCATTTATATTGAAGTATGATTCACTGCGGATCATAGTCATACATCCACCAACAGTCATTGTACAAATTAAATTCATTGATAGATTATCACCTTTGGATAAAAGCATGGTAATAAAAATAAAAACACTAGGGTCTTCTAACAAAAGATAAAGGAATGGTAATTGAATCAATAATTCTAGTTACTAGACTAGAACTTAAATTAGTTGTGACAGTATCGGTTGATGCGTCTCATATATTTGATTTTAATGATTTTGAATAGAAGATACTAATGATTCCTTGGAGGAAGTAATTCCTTATGCGATAAATCAATAACATTAGATTTAGTTATTTTCTTCTTTCTTTCTTACCTTCATGGGTTGATCTGGACCTTTTTCGAGCTAATAGCATAATTAAGTGATTTTTCTATTATATAATAGAGTTGAACAACTTGTTGAAATAATTATCATTAGTTGAGTGACATTTATGTCACAAAATAAAATTGACTGACTTTTTAATATAAAATAAAATAATATATTTTTTGAAGAATATTATCATTACTTGAGTGACCATAGTTTTACAAAAACCAAAGTTGATAAAAAATATTACTACTCCCTCTGTCCTATTTCATATGAGTTAGTTTGACTAGTTACAAAGTTTAAGGAAAAAAAAAGAATTTTGAAACTAATGATCTAAAATAAGTGATAGATATTTATGTGGCTATAACACATTTCATGAAGTATAAAATGGACATTTTAAAATTAAATTATTACTTAATATAAAAATATTTATTCTTTTTTTGGACTGACCAAAAAGGAAAGTAACTCATAGATTGGACAGAAATAGTACTTGATAAACTATACAAAAAATTAACTCCTTATATATACTAGGGTTCAAGTTAGAGGGTCAAAAGATTGATCAGAATAGAGATGAACATTGATAATAATACTCCAGGTAGTGAAATTTCTTCTTTTTATTCTGATTGTTACCTGTACTTATCTTTTTTGCTTTTCTTTTGTTATTGATTTTACACTATTAGTATTACTAGATATTCGTAGAATTGAAGAGGATCTTCCATTGGGAATGTAGGATTTGAAAATTTCATGTGTTGTTTGTGGGCTATCACACTGGAGCAGGGTTTAGTTTATGCGAACCCGGAGGTAGAACGTGTGGGTTTTGGTATGAACAAGTTATCCTTTCAGGATCCCAATTAGGATCTGACTGTAAGTTGCAATTTTCAAAAGTAAACCCACTTAGTTTTTTGGGGACCATTTTCTCTGATTTATAAACTGAAAAAATGGATGTCTAAGACAACGAAATCGAATACTAATTAAATTTAAGATAGTTGGAATGAGTGGGTATCCATGTCGAATCTGCAGAGGAGAAGATCAGAATTAAAGAAGAAGAGAATAGAAGGGAAGAGAGAAAAGAAATATGGGAGGATTTGATTTACCTGAAGTTTATTGTTGCATTCTCTCCCCTTATGCTGTTTATAATAACAACCTTCAAATAACGTGGCGAGATGCTGACTCTTTGCCCAAATAATTGAGATTTAATCTTCGTCGTTTATTTGCCAAGTAGTTACCCTCCTTCCTTGATTCAGCTTCGAATTAAGCTATACTATGTAAGATCATTACATTTCCCGAATTAATTATCCTCCCAGAATTGTTATCCAATAAAAATAACACTATAATCTCGATTAGTTGTCTCAGATCCCTCGTATGTCTTAGTGTAATCCTACTAGTGAGGTCTCTTTCGAGCTCTTAGTGTAAGAGAGGCACATCTTACTTGAACATACACTCTTGGCTCAAAAGAAGTGTAAAAATTAATTGTAATAACAATATTATCCAACAGAAGTGCATTTATTAATGGTAATCAATTTTTGTGTCGGAGGTTCATACTTTTATAATAGTGTAGATTAAAAGATAGAAATATTAATATATTACCAAATATTCATAAAAGTGAAAACTTAACCTCTTAAGACAAGTACATGTGGACGGAAGAGTGTTGTGTATTGGTCAATGAATTTGTTGAGAACCATGAGATCTCATGTTTGAATCCCAGCAGAGACAAAAAAAAATATTAGGTGATTTTCCCCATCTTTCCCCATCTTTCCCCATCTTTCATAGGCTTAGTGGACAGACTTACCTAGTACATATTGTTAGTGGGAGGTAATATGCCTGAAATATGTAACATTGTCATCAATTTTTTCTTTACTTACAGCACCTGTACATTTTACAGTTCAGACGGAAAATGTAAATGGAGCTGATTGGCAGGAAGATCTTTACGAAAAGGTATGGTTTGATAAACTGGATGGTTATAACACTATAAGAAATAGCTGAATGTTTCGAAATATTTCCTATGATTATAGAGTAATAGACGAGGTTTACCATACCAAGTGTACAACTAAATTCATGACCATACCCCTCCACTCAAGGTGCTTTATGTATTCCGTTTCTTAGAGGTAATAGATTTCTAATCATGTTAACAGGTAACTTTTTAGAAACGAACATTATTAATCCTCACTGTGATGGTACTCTGTAAAGCCTGTCTTGGTCCCATATTGCCAACGACGAAAAATTAATTTTGCATGCCCTGCCATAATTTAGAAATGAAGTATATTTTGATAAATCAATTGATTAGAGAAAAATTAGTTGTTGAGTACTGCGATCATGTTAACTTAATTCATGAGATACATAATATTTCTGTAAGTTGGGGTAAAAGTTCTTCATGGCATGTCACCAATTTTCTTTCAGGCAACTAAAATCTTTAATTGCTAATTTGAGGGATAAACCTATTCATGCAAGAAGTATATACCTGAATATATGGCTATAAGATGTTCTCTGTGAAAAGACATCCGTTCATCTGTATTAATTGGTATACTTTTTCTATTTTTTTATTTCTTATTATAGATAAATTCAATCCTTCCGTCTTCGAAACATGTCCTTCTCTACTTACATTCCCGACTTGGTTTACTAGCTAGTAATAAGTTGGAATACTCCGACTTTCCAAGAATAAACATATAACACTAACATGCTTTGTATTCTCCATCCCATCGTTTTTCACTTGTGAAGCCAACAACATTGTTATTCTTTCATTGTTTGCCCTCGTTTTACCTCATTGATGATAAAGGTGTAAAGTGGAAAAAAAATGATTGCCATTAAACTGTGTTATATCTTGCAACCTAACTTTAAAAAGTATATTCTAATTCCTCCTAGTTGAACTGGTCTATGATCGCATTGAGGAAGTTGTATTCTTGAATTGAGCACCAAGAAGCTAAAGGAAGCAAAGTTCAGTAACTTAGTTTACCATTTACATGTTAATCAGTATTAGCACCTAACCATATGGGAATGCATTCTTGACATTTCCGCAATTGACTTATTGAAAATTTGTAATCCAGATCAAGTCTATGAAGGAGATGTATTTATCAGACCTCAATGATTTATACGAGAAAATTGCTTATAAAGTGCAGCAGGTATGTCATCAACATCCCTCTAAGTTCTTCATAATAGTTCCAAATTTTGGTTGGCTCCCTTGCATGTTCCATAAAATGACACACCATCATTTGCATATAGCATGCACCAAGGTGTAATTCATATTGTATGCTATTGGTTATTGCCTTATTGGAACTGATGTTGAAAGCTCAAAACATTTAATTCTCGTTTTTGCTTCTTTGGTTCCTATTCTGTTGATTGTCATCTTGAGAAAAAGTGTTCTCATAGTGGGAATATGTTGTAATGCGGCTAATTCCTTTTCATTTCTAGCAGTTGCATCATTTGTTTCTGTTGAAGCATTGTGAAAGTCAAGGTGGCCGGTAGTGGACATCATAAAAGAGTTATTTTCATAAGTCATTTTACGGTTATTTGTTTTGCTTTCAGTAAAGGAATTAAGGCTTCCCTAGTTCTTCGGGCAAGCGCTTGATTTATCTAAATTTAAAAGCACTTGAGTCGACATTATGTTGAATTGTGTGAACCTTGCGAGCTATGTTATTTTTCTCTTTATGTCATTTCTTAAACTTTCCTCCCTTTTTGGTTGCCGTGGGAAGTTCTTGAAGCATGAAGTTCAAAGGTTTGCAAAGGCCAAGAAACAAGACTCACTAAACTGATTCTTTTTTTTTCTTTTGATATTATGCATGACTCTCTTAATCAGAGTCTTCCAAATGAGAGAATTGAAAATCTCAAGATGACGTTGGAACGCATTATGCTTTTCTTGCGGCATAAAAGACATGATATTAATCTTGTTCACAAAGAGAGACTACTTTTGGTTGAGAAGCACATAAGTTTCTTTCAAAGTTGCAAAAATTTGCACAAGCCTACTTCTTCTCCATTGCACTGGCAACTTCCTCAGCCTTCCATCCAGACAAGTCAGGTATGCAGTCCAAACTTGTTTGGATAATTCAACTATCTTCACCTTGTTGAAGTTGTTTTCCTCTTGTGTTAACATGCATCTACATTTCAAGTAGAATTTTTTTTTCTTGCAGGGGGGGGTTGATAACTTCGGGACTTGTGATTATTTTCCCAGTTTAAATCTCTTAAGTTATGACTGATCACTCGTGTTACTTCTACTTTTTTCTAAGATCTCATGTGTTTAAATAGGAATGTATGGAGGTCAAAGATTTGAGTAGAAGGTTAGTAGAAAGTCGAATGTTGTCGTACTTCTAGTAGAATGATTTAGGTAGCTCGAAGTATCTTTTTCTCCTCGGTATATTAATATTTGTTGCTACACTTGTTTCTTACATTGCTACTACGTTCTCTCGTTTTCTATCTTATTTTCTTGTGTTGGTTACATTTCTTTTGAGCCGAGGGTCTATCGGAAACAACCTATCTACGGTAACGTTTGCTTACATCATACCCTCCCTAGATCCCACTTGTTGAATTACATGGCGATGTTATTGTTGATTTCCTTTATTTATTTCTATGATTTTGTGTGTAAAGATAATGATCTCTCGCAATTTACTCGTAAGTTACTAATCATATCTTGCACGTTAAATCCTTCGCAGGAACAGGATACATATGCACGTCAGTTGCCTATGTTGGATTCATGTGGGAGAGATATTGCTTCTGAGTTTGATAGGCTTCTACGTTTGATTGATTAGATGGTAGTTATGATGGATTGTGTTAACTATGGAATGGTTTTGGTACGTTTGGTATTGATAGATTGAGTTCTGGCACAAAACTTGATGAGCATTGAGAACATGAATGGTTATGTAAAGTGCTCTTGAACCTATGCACTCCTCCCTAGATTATGTAAAGTACTTGTGTACCAACTTATGCATCCTTTCCTAGATTATATAGAAAGCACTGCAATTATTCTAATAAATTACTTAAATTTGATGTGGGAACCAGACTAAAATTTGAAATATCCGTCTCAAATATTTTCTTTGTTTGAATCTTTAGCAGCACTACAAACAAAAGTCACATTTTTCCTCAAAAAAATTTATGGCCTCTCTTTTTAGTATTTTCTTCAATTTATTTCTCTGATTCGTAAAGTGTGTTTCCTTAAATAATGATGATATTTTAATCGTTTTCAAATATAAAATTCGTTAAGAACCATTATAAGCTGATTTTTCTTTTGTTATAATAATATATATTAAGAGAAAATGGCCAAATGCCCCCTCAATCTATTACACAATTCTCAACTACACACCAATACTTTACGGGGGGTCGTATTACCCTCTTGAAATATAGTTAACTAAGATATTAACACCCTTAAAACGTCACCCTCAAATCTTTGTTGGCTAGTGTAATACACGTGCCAATTTTTCTTAGAATAAAAAAAATATCAATTTTCTCTACCATTCTTGCCCTAATCACTATTACCAAATCTCATCGTCATTCTTCCTCTTCCTAAATCTTCTTTTTATTTTTTCTTCGTTGTTTCTGGATGACTCATCTCCTTCAGTCCACCTTCATCTCCACCACACCACACTATACCACCAACCTTTGCCCATTTTTTTTTTGAAAAATGTTTTGCCATACATCTATTTGCACAAAACTCAATTGTTATTGTTAAATTTGCGTTCATCGTTATCTTTGAAGATAGTTCTTTTCCTATTGGTTCTCAATTGCACTTCTTGATGAATTTGAAGATGAATTTTTTCTTGAGAAATCTCAAAGTTTAATACCCATTTTCAATTGCAGTTAAGAAACTTTGGTTGCTACTATAAATGAAAAGATGTCTCCGATGGAAGCTGCAATTTTATCTTTTGCGGTCGAGCTAAAAGTAGTCTCTATCAAGGTGAAGGATTTGAAGTGGTCTTTTTTCTTTCTTTTATTGTTCTGTCTAAAATTAGAGGAAGGTTTAAAAGGTATTGCTACTGAAAAGTATTGTGTGAATTAAAAATGAAAGTATGAAAAGATAAAATTCTTGTATTGATAGCCATGGGAACAAGTCGAGTTGAAGAGATTTGTAAAAGAGGGGATGGTTAGAGATGTGCGAGAGTGTGTGTGATTTTAGTTGATTAAATTTATTAATTATTCTAGTATCTAATTATGAACTGACAGTTGTCAAATAAATTAATGTTGACTTGTTTATCTATTTAAATACTTCAAGGGGGGTAATAGGACCCCCATAAAGTATTGGTGTGTAGTTGAGAATCAGACAATAGAATGAGGGGGCATTTGACCATTTTCTCTTATATTAATTATAGTTTACTTGTCAAAGTCAATTTTTTGGCAGAATTTTATAGCATTAAACATCACGATAGCTAGTATTGTGCGCCCATTTTCTTGAACTCTTGGAAATGCCTCTGAGCGCATGTTGAGGAAAAGGTTAGGCATGGTTGAGGAACCATTTAGAGAAAATTGAGACTCATTCGAAAATGGTGGAGACATTATTGGCTAAGATTAACACAAACAATGAATTATTCGATAGGGATATGAACTCCTCATGTATATGTACTGATAATCGACTAAAGAGGAAACATAAAGTAGTTGACAAAATATGATTAATGACTATTCCGTGGGATTTATACTTAGCATCGAGATAAGGTCGGGTTTCTAATAGCGATCAACCTATCACATAACTATGTGCCACCATAGGTTGTCTTAGATAGAGATTAGCTTGTGGATCCAGTTCAGCTCAAGTTTTATGGTTCTTACCTTGGCAAGTAAGGACATCACTTTTCAATAAGGGATAGACATTGAATTCCATGTTATAGTTCACATGGTCTATGTCGGTTAAAGGTAAACTTCGCACAATAATCATCATGCCCCGAGCCTACACCCTGGACGTGGCCGACACTCGAGAACCATTTCTGGCCCCAAGCGAGTCCTTGGCCTGGCTCAACTCTCAGCGGAAGACGTACTCAATACAAGATGAACTCAAATGTAAAACTTTAACTCAAAAGTATCAAATCATTAACTCAGAATATAATAAAATATTCAACTAGCCAAAAATAGGCAACTCAAGTCTTTAAAAAATTTAATAAAAGAAAACGAAACATAATTCTCAAACTCCATTGTCTATCTATGAAGCCTCTAAATGACAAATATGGAAGTCGGGACAAGACCCACAACATCCTATCAAAACTGAAAAAGTAACTTGAATCCTCCGGAAGGAAGAAGGCTCACCAAAGCTAACTCAAACTATTGTGGTATCAACGAACTGTCTGTTGATGACCCTAATCTCCTGTATTTGCATCATGAAATGATACAAGCCAAATGGCATCAGTACATTGAATCTACGAGCATGTAAGAGGAACACTGAACATAACATAAAAGCTTGAACTTGGAAAGAAGGAAACATACTCACTTCAACTCATGGATACTCAACTCAATAGAGTATAAAAACAACAATAAAGATGCAATTTATATAAATCATTTAAATAGTAGATAACAACTCAATGTATTTACAAATACAATTAGAACTCTTATTTGGGAGATTCTCTAACCCACAACTATTATCAATATGACCTATGTGATGGTACAACGTCTCACCCACGCTGCTAGAACTTTCCAATACCTTGCCGGAGTATAAGACATCCTCAACTAAGTGGATCCACTAAGCTGTGCTTAAAAAGCAATAAGAAATCATCCAAAAAGTATGACCCTTTCTACCCACATTGGCTGCATGGATTATGAGGACTTTGAGTTGTCTAAACTCGTCGCCATATCGGTGCTCAATACTACTCCCAATAATATAACTCAGCTCATATGTTTAAAAGTATTTCCTCCTCCTCAAAGTTTGAGACTATTACTCAAAACATTCTCTTAAAAGAGACTATACTCAAAAACTCCTCATGAACTCATTTAGAAATCGATGTTTCCTCTCATTTTAAATGTAAAAACATTTACTCTTGGTAATATTTAGTTCCCATATATTCATTTTAAAAAATGAAAACTCAACTCTCCTTATCCTTATAATCAAGTCTTAAGTTTTATAAGATTGTACACGAATTCTCAGAATGACTCTAAAGAACTTTGAAGACTTTACTCTTAACTCTACCATGAATTTGAATTATGAATTATGAATTCAAGGGTTATGATTCATGTTATGAAGGATATCTTGATGTTTAGATGTATTATAGATTAGTTAGAAATTGAAAGAAGTTAAGGTACGCTTTAAAAGAACTTAGACAGAGCAAATGACGGAAAAGGAGTGGGGGCAGGCAACCCTGGCGCACTGCTGGCGTGGGGCGCCAGACCTTGAACTTTAAAGGGATCATTTTGGTGCACTACAAGAGCGGGACACCATCCCCCCTGGTGCATCTATGGCACGTCGCCCTACCCCTCCCCCAGAACGACTCGACAATTTTTTCTTCTCATTTTCTAATTTGCCTAGAATCGATTGATTTCCTCAAATTTTTATTAGATTCAATTAGCAAACACAAGTACATGAGAATGTACTCTCTTTTTCTCAAGAGCAACCCTCAAAGATTGAAATCCTCACCTCAAGAATTCATCAAACTCCATAATCAAAGCATGAAGAACAAAACCTCAAAAACATCCATCAAGAATTCAAATCATTCAACCTCTAGAATGAAATTTGCATGATTGTCATGTGGGTGAGTGAAACCAATACTATGAAAACCTACGTACCTTAATTTGGCGAAATTCCTCGACAAATCTCAAGAATCTTGATGAACGCCTTGAACCTCTCCTTTTTAAATCCTCTCAAAACCCTAAGAGTAACTTAGAGTTGTAAAACTGATCCAAATTATTTTATACCTCTAAAATATTACTATTTTTTAAAAAGCTGATGGGGTAAGGAAAAGACCAAAATACCCCTCATTAATTCGGGTAAATTTCCTTAACTAGACATGCTGAGTTCAAACAGGCATATCTCCCTTATTAGAACTCAAAATTTAGAAAACTCGGTGGCATTGGAAAGAAGATTCAAAGAACTTTTATTTGATATCTTATGGGCCACCTAACTCATCCCGTTCTGAAAGTTATGATTGTTTAAAGTTAACCCAAAACTCACAACTTAAGCATAACTTGCAAAATTCACAACTTAGTCTTTTCCAATTTAGTTCTATCTAAATTTAGCTCTTTGCTAAGGCGAGATGTTACAATAATGAACAAAGGTTACTTTCTAAAGTATCTCATATGTGTTTTATAAGGTTTTTAGCTTGCATTAACCACATTTATGACTTTTGATTTCTAACATGTTATTTTATTATTTAGCTTGGTCATTCCATGTCATGTAAAGTCTTTTTAGCATGATTTCTTAACTCTTATACATTGTTATCATACTTGTGCCTACAATGTTTCACTAATGTAGGGTCCAACAATCCTATTCCCCATACTCGTGGCTGGTTGATCCTTTTGAGCTTTTGAAGATTGGTGAGTCCTCATGATCTGAGGGCCGATATTATTTTATTGATTGTAGGTTTTTTTTCTATCTTACATACTTCTTATGTGATGTATGGCTTACGTCCCAATATCTTTCTCTATGATGTAATAGGCTGCCTTGAGACTTATGTTAGATTTCCAGTTTTGTCAAACTCTTTTGTATGAAATGCTATCTCTTGAACTCTTTGCTTCTATTATATTGTTTGATGTATTCTACGTGGCTTGGGTAGGGCCTTCCGGTATTCTACCCGTCATGTTACGCTCAGGGTCTACTTTGGATTATGACATGTAATCTCTTTCAATTCTTACATTCTACTTTAGAATTTTTCTGATATATTGTCAAGCTTCAAAAATTAATCCATCATGTGTACTTAGTGTGGTATTTGTAGCATGAAAAAAAGTAGAATGTTCATAAATCTTATCCTTATCTTTCTTATAATAATCATTTTAAAAACATACGACAAACAGAGAAAGAATCTCTTCTAATAAGAGAAATATGAATCCTATATTGTGGGATAAAATATCTACCTAACAATATTACCAACAAACACGGTAAAAAGAAAGAGAAAATGGTGAACCACCTAAAAAATGACAAATATAACTATAACCAAGAAATATTGAAATCATGCAAAAACGTGGGTAGCATTTACACCAACTAATGCTTCCATATCTGAAACAGAATTAAATTAGTAATAATAATGATAATTAAATAATTAAAATTAATCTTTCAGATTTAATTATTGTATGAATTTTTTTTCTCTTTATATCGGACTAAAGCCAAATATTTGTTACAAATTCAAAGATAGCCATCACGAAAAATTCATGTCAACACAAATAAAGAGAAAGGTAATGAGAAATACCCACAAAAATAGTACATTTTTTGACGTAAACATTTCCTACAATAAAATTGTTTTTCTCCTTCTCACATTTTCAAATCTCTATTTCGTGCATCTTTGAGAGCATCTCTTACCCGTCCACGGAGATTCTTCAACAGAACTACCAAATCAAAGACGAATCATGAAATACAAAAAACAAACAATAATAGATGGCATCGAGGTGTATTTTAAATAAAATTTAACAATGGAGAAACCTTTTGAAAACAATTATTTGTCTTTTGTTCCAAAATTTGCATTTTTAAATTGAAGTTCGAAGTTCAGTATTATATGTTAATTTCATATTTGGTCATGCACCCGGTCTTTCTAGTGGAGGTTCTCATGGTTAAGAACGTTAGCCATCAATCATTTATATTGAAGTAAGATTGACTGCGGACGAAAGTCATACATCCACCAATAGTCATTGTACAAATTAAATTCATTGATAACTTATCACCTTTAGGTAAAACCATGGTAATAAAAAGAAAAACACTAGGGTCTTCTAACGAAAGATATAGGAATGGTAATTGAATCAATAATTCTAGTTACTATACTAGAGCTTAAATTAGTGGTGATACTATCGGTTGATGCGTCCTATATATTTTATTTTAATGAGTTTGAATATAGGATTTTAATGATTGCTTGGAGGGAGTAATTCCTTATGTGATAAATCAATAGCATTAGATTTAGTTCTTTCCTTCTTTCTTACTTTCATGGGTTGATATGGCCCTTTTTCGAGCTATAGCATAATTAATTGATTTTTCTATTATAAAATAGAGTTGAACAACTTGTTGAAATAATTATAATTATTAGTTGAGTGACATTTATGTTACAAAATATAATTGACTGACTTTTTAATATAACATAAAATAAAATATTTTTTTGAAGAATATTATCATTACTTGAGTGACCATAATTTTACAAAAACCGAAGTTGATAAAAAATATTACTACTGCCACTGTCCTATTTCATATGAGTTAGTTTGACTCGTTACAGAGTTCAAGAATTCTTTTGTGAAACTTATGGTCTAAAATAAATGATAGGTATTTCTGTCGCTATAACTCATTTCACTAAGTATAAAATGGACATTTTAAAATTAAATTATTACTTAATATAAAATATTTATTCTTTTTTGGACTGACCAAAAAGGAAGTAACTCATAAATTCGACAGAGATAGTATTTGAGAAACTATACAAAAAATTAACTCCATATATGTACTAGGGTTCAAGTTACAGGGTCAAAAGATTGATCAGAATGGAGATGAACATTGATAATAATACTCCATGTACTGAGATTTCTTCCTTTTATTCTGATCGTTACCTGTACGAATTTTTTTTCTTTTCTTTTGTCATTGATTTAACACTATTAGTATTACTAGATATTTGTAGAATTCCAGAGGATCTTCCATTGGGAATGTAGGATTTGAAATTTTCTTGCGTGGTGTGTGGAATATCACAGTGGAGTGGTGTTTACTTTATGTGAACTCGGAGATAGAAAGTGTGGGTTTTGGTATGGTCAAGTTATCCTTTCAGGATCCCAATTAGGATCTGATTGTAAATTGCAAATTCAAAAGTAAATTCAATTAGTTTTTTTGGGACTATTTTCTTTGATTTATATAACCTGAAAAAATGGATGTCTAATACAATGAAATCGAATACTAAGTAAATCTAAGATAGCTGGAATGAGTAGGTATCCATGTCGAATCTGCAGAGGAGAAGATCAGAATTAGAGAAGAAGAGAATAAAAGGGAAGAGAAAGGAGCAATAAGGGAGGAATTGATTTACCAGAAGTTTATTGTTGCATTCTCTCCCCTTCTACAGTTTATAACAACCTTCAAATAACGTGGCAAGATCCTAAGTCGTATGCCTCACTAATTGATATTTAATCTTGGTCGTTTATTTGCCAAGTAGTTACCCTCCTTCCTTGATTCAGCTTTGTATTAAGCTATACTAAGTAAGATCATTACATATCCCAAATTAATTATCCTCTCAATATTGTTATCCGATAAAAATAACACTATAATCTCGATTAGTTGTCCCGGATCCCTCATACGTCTTAATGTAATCCTACTAGTGAGGTCTCTTTCGAGCTCTTAGTGTAAGAGAGGCACATCTTACTTGGCTCAAAAGAAGTGTAAAAATTAATTGTAATAACAATATTATCCAACAGAGGTGCACATATCAATGGTAATCAAATTTTGTATCAGAGGTTCGTACTTTTATAATAGTATAGATTAAAAGATAGAAATATTAATATATTACCAAATATTCATAAAAGTGGAAACTTAACTTTCTAAGACCAGTACATGTGGATGGAAGAGTGTGGCATAGTGGTCAATGAAGTTGTTGAGAACCATGAGATCTCATGTTCGAATCCCAACAGCGACAAAAAAAAGACTAGGTGACTTTTCCGATAATTCATAGGCTTAGTGGACAGAGTTACCTAGTAAATATTGCTAGTGGGAGGTAATATGTCTAAAATATGTAACATTGTCATCAATTTTTCTTTACTTATAGCTCCATTTACATTTTCTTTACTTATAGCACCTGTAAACTTTACAGTTCAGACGGAAAATGCAAATGGAGCGGATTGGCGGGAAGAGCTTTACCAAAAGGTATGGTTTGATATGGGCACTTTTTATTTGCAAACGATTTAGAAAACTAGGGAAATTTGATATGTAGATTTTGATAAACAAGCAGGTTAAAACATTATAAGAAATAGCTGAATGTTTCGAAATATTTCCTATGATTATAGAGTAATAGAAGAGGCTTACCATACCAAGTGTACAACTAAATTCATGACCATACCCCTCCACGCAAGGTGCTTTATGTATTCTGTTTCTTAGAGGTAATAGATTTCTAATCATGTTAACAGGCAACTTGTTAGAAACGAACATTATTAATCCTCACTGTCATGATGCTCTTTATAACCTGTCTTGGTCCCGTATTGCTAATGACAAAAAACTAATTTCACATTCCCTGGCATAATTTAGAAATGAAGTATAATTTGATAAATTAATTGATTACAAAAAATTAAGTGTTGAGTGCTGAGAGCATATTAACTTAATTCATAAGATATATAATATTTATGTAAGTTCGGGTAAAAGTTCTTTATGGCATGCCACCAATTTTCTTTTCGGAAACTAAAATCTTTAATTGCTAATCTGATGGATAAACCTATTCATGCAAGAAGTATATACCTGAATATATGGCTATAAGATGTTTTCTGTGAAAAGACATCCGTTCATCTGTATTAATAGGTATACTTTTTCTATTTTTATTTTATTTCTTATTATAGAGAAATTCAATGCTTCCATCTTTGTAACTCATCCTTCTCTACTTACATCCCGGACTTGGTTTACTAGCTAGTAATTTGTTGGAATACTTCGACCTCTCCAAGAATAAACATATAACACTAACATGCTCTGTATTCTCCATTCCATCGTTTTTCACTTGTGAAGCCAACTACATTGTTATTCTTTCATTGTTTGCCCTCGTTTTACCTCATTGATGATAAAGGTGTAAAGTGAAAAAAAATAATGATTGCCATTAAACTGTGTTATATCTCGCAATCTAACTTTAAAAAAGTATATTCTAATTCCTCCTGGTTGAACTGGTCTATGATCACATTGAGGAAGCTAAAGGAAGAAAAGCTTAGTAACTTAGTTTACCATTTACATGTTAATCAGTTGTAGTATTCCTCTTCTACTTCACTTTTAACCTTTTTATCTAGAAGGTTCTTTTGTGAAGTTTCTCTAGTTTGTTCTCTATTGTATCGTACAGTTGTTCTAATTATCACCTAACCACATGGGAATGCATTCTTGACATTTATGCAATTGACTTATTGAAAATTTGTAATCCAGTTCAAGTCTATCAAGGAGATGTATTTATCAGACCTCAATGATTTGTACGAGAAAATTACTTATAAAGTGTAGGAGGTATGTCTTCAACATCCCTCTAAGTTCTTCATAATAGTTCCAATTTTTGGTTGGCTCCCTTGCAAGTTCCAAATTTGCATATAGCATGCGCCAAGGTGTAATGCATATTGCATTCTATTGGTTATTGCCTTATTGGTAACTCCTCAAACTGGGAACTGATGCAGAAAGCTCAAACACTTAATTCTCGTTTTTGCTTCTTTGGTTCCTTTGATGTTGATTGTCATCTTGCGAAACAGTGCTCTCATAGTTGGAATGTGTTGTAATGTGGCTAATTCCTTTTCATTTCTAGCATTTGCATCATTTGTTTTTGTTGAAGCATTGTGAATGATTGTGAAAATCAACGTGGTAGTGGACATCATAAAAGAATTATTTTGAAGGATTGTTAAGTCAAGGTGGTAGTGGACATCATAAAAGAGTTATTTTTACATGTTATTTTATGGTTGTTTGTTTTGATTTCAGTAAAGGAATTAACGCTTCCCTAGTTCTTCGGGCAAGCACTTGATTTTTCTAAATTTAAAAGCACTTGAGTCAACATTCTGCTTAATTGTCTAAACCTTGCGCACTATGTTATTCGTCTCTTTATGTCATTTCTTAAACATTCCTCCCTTATTTCGTTACCGTGGGAGGTTCTTGAAGCATGAATTTCAAAGGTTTGCAAAGGGCGAGAAACAAGACTCACTAAACTGATTTTTTTTCTTTCTAATTTTATGCATGACTCTCTTAATCAGAGTCTTCCAAATGAGAGAATTGAAAAACTCAAGATGTTCAAGATGACACTGGAACACATTATGATTTTCGTGCGGCTTAACAAACATGATATTAATCTTGTTCACAAGGAGAAACTGCTTTCGGTTGAGAAGCACATAAGTTTCTTTCTAAGTGGCAAAAATCTGCACGAGCCTACTTCTTCTCCATTGCAGGGCTAACTTCCTCAGCCTTCCATCCATACAAGTCAGGTATGTAGTCCGAACTTGTTTGGATAATTCAATTGTTTTCACCTTGTTGAAGTTGTTTTTCTCTTGTGTTAACATGCATCTACATTTCCAGTAGATATTTTTTTTTCTTAGGGGGGGGGGGGAGGTTGATAACTTCGGGACTTGTGATTATTTTCCCAGTATAAATATTTTAAGTTATGACTAATCTCTCGTGTTACTTCTACTTTATTCTAAGGTCTCATGTGTTTAAAGAGGAAGGTATGGAGGTCAAAGATTTGAGTAGAAGGTTTGTAGGGAGTCGAGTGTTGTTGTACTTCTAGTAGAATGATTTAGGTAGCTCGGAGTTTCTTTTTCTCCTCGGTGTATTATGATGGATTGTGTTAAGTATGGAATGATTTTGGTATGTTTGGTATTGATAGATTGAGCTCTGGCACAAAACTTGATAAGCGTTGAGAACATGAATGGTTATGTAAAGTGCTCGTGAACCCATGCACCCCTCCCTGGATTTTGTAAAGTACTTGTGAACCAACTTATTCATCCTTCCCTAGATTATGTAGAAAGCACTGCAATTATTCTGATAAATTACTTAAATATTATGTGGGAACCAGACTAAAATTTGAAATATCCATCTCCAAATTTTTCTTTGTTTGAATCTTTAGCAACACCACAAACAAAAGTCACATTTTTTCCTCAAAAAAAATTATGGTCTCTGATCTTTTTAGTATTTTCTTCCATTTATTTCTCTGATTCGTAAAGTGTGTTTCCTTATATAACGATGATATTTTAATTGTTTTCAAATATAAAATTAGTTAAGAACCATTATAAGCTGACTTTTCTTTTATGATAATAATATTAATTATAGTTTACTTGTCAAAGCTATTGTTTTGGAAAAAAATTATAGCATTCAACGTCATGATATCTAATATTGTGCACCCATTTTCTTGAACTCTTGGAAATGCCTCTATGCGTATGTTGAGGAAAAGGTTAGGCATGGTTGAGGAACCATTTAGACAAAATTGAGACTCATTCGAAAAGGATAGGGACATTATTGGCTAAGATTAACACAAAAAAATGAATTATTTGATAGGGATATGAACTCCTCGTGTATATGTACTGATAATAAACTAAAGAGGAAACATATAGTAGTTGACAAAATATGATTAATGACTATTCTTCGTGATTTATACTTAGCATCAAGATGATATTTAGATTGAAGGTCTCTTGTTAGTTGAGGTCGGTTTCTAATAGCGATCTACCTATCACATAACTATGTGCCACCATAGGTTGTCTTAGATAGACATTAGCTAGTGGATCCCGTTTATCTCAAGTTTTATGGTTCTTACCTTGGTAAGTAAGGACATCACTTTTCGTTGTGGGATAGACACCTGATTTCATGTTATAGCTCACATGGTCTATGTCGGTTAAAGGTAAAATTCCCACAATAATTATCACACCACGCGCCTACACCCTGGACGTGGCCGACACTCGAGAAATATTTCTGGCCCCAAGCGAACCCTTGGTCTGGCTCAAATTTCAGCGGAAGATGTACTCAATACAAGATGAACTCAAACGTAAAGCTCTAATTCAAAAGTCTCAAATCATTAACTTAGAATATTCATCTACCCAAAAATAGGCAACTCAAGTCTTTAAAACATTTAACAAAAGAAAATGAAACAGACTTCTCAAACTCTATTCTCTATCTACGAAGCCTCTAAATGACAAAGATGGAAGTCGGGACAATACCCAAGACATCCTATAAAAACTGAAAAAGTAACTGGAATCCTCCAGAAGCAAGGAGGCTCACCAAAACTAACTCGAATTGTTGTAGTATCAACTAAGTGCATGTTGATGACCCTGATCTATTGTATCTGCATCATGAAACGATCTAGGCCAAATAGCATTAGTACATTGAATGTACGAGCACGTAAGAGAAACACTGAACATAACATAAAAGCTTGAACTTGGAAAGAAGGAAACATACTCACCTCAACTCTACTCAACTCAACCTCAACTCATGGATACAAAACTCAATACAATATAAAAACAACAATAAGGATGCAGTTTATATAAAGCATTTAAAACAATAGACTCAATGTATTTAAAAATACAATAATAACTCTTATTTAGGAGATTCTCTAATTAACAACCATCACTATGAGCTATGTGATGATACAACATCTCTCCCACGTTGCCAGAACTGTCTTATACCTTTCTGGAGTATAAGACATCCTCAACTAAATGGATCCACTAAGCTATGCTTAAAATCAATAAGGAATCATCTAAAAATTATGACCCTTTCTACCCACGTTGGCTACATGGTTTATGAGGACTTTGGGTTGTTTGAACTCTTACTCATATTGTTGCTCAATACTACTCCCAATAATATAACTCAGCTCATATGTTTAAAACATTTCCTCATCCTCAAACTTAAAGATTATTACTCAAAAGATTCTCATAAAAGAGATTATACTCAAAAACACCTCATGAACTCATTTGGAAATCGATGTTTCCTCTCATTTTAAATGTAAAAACATTTACTCTAGGGTATACTTAGTTCCCATATATTCATTTTGAAAAAAACTCAACTCTCCTCATCCTCATACTCAACTACTCAAGTCTTAAAACAAGTTTTAAAAGATTGTAAAAGACTTCTCAAAATGACTCGAAAGAACACTCAAGACTTTACTCTTAACTCTACCTTGAATTTAAATTATGAATTCAAGGGTTATGATTCATGTTATGAGAGATCTATTAATGTTTAGAAGTAGTTTAGAGTAGTTAGAATTAGAAAGGAGTGAAGGTACACTTTAAAAGAACTTAGACGGAGCAAATGACGGAAACAGAGTGGGGGCATGCGACCCTAGCGCACTACCGGCGCAGGGCGCCAGCCCCTGAACATCAGAGAGCTTATTTTGGCGTAGTGCAGGGGCGGTGCACCAGCCCTCCTGGCGCATAAGTGGTGCGTTGCTCCACCCCTTTCTAGAACAACCCGACGAATTTTTCTTCTCGTTTTCTGACCCTAATTCACCTAGAATCGATTGATTTCCTCATATTTTTCATTTGATTAAATTACCCAATATAAGTGCACGAGAATCTACTCACTTTTCCTCAAGAACAACCCTCAAAGATCGAAATCCTCACCTCAAGAATTCATCAAAATCCATAAACAAAGCATGAAGAACAAAACCTATAAAGCACCCATCAAGAATTCAAATCATTCAACCTCAAGAACAAAATTACAGATTGAATTTACATGATTGGTGTGTGCATGAACGAACCTAACACTATGAAAACTTACATACCTTAATTTGGTGAAATTCCTCGACAAATCTCAAGAATCTTTAGAGATGTAAAAACTGATCCAAATCAGTTTAGACCCCTGAAATATTGTTAAAAATGTTTAAAGCTGATGGGGTAAAGAAAAGACTGAAATACCCCTCATTAATTCGGTTAAATTTCCTTAACTGGACAGGATGACTTCAAACGGGAAAATATCCCTCATACAAACTCAAAGTTTAGACAACTTGGTGGTGTTGGAAAGAGGATTCAAAGACCTTTCATTTGATATCTTAGAGGCCACCTAACTCATCCTCTACTGAAAGTTATGGTCGTTTGAAGTTGACCCAAAATTCACAACTTAAGCATAACTTGCAAAATTCTCAATTTGGCTCTTTCCAATTTAGTTCTTTCTAAATTTAGATCTTTACTAAGGCGGGATGTAACAATATGTCTCCTTGGTAATATTCGTCCTCGAATGATATAACTCTAAGTAAACTAAGGGTGGCAACATCTAGCACCCTGCTCAAACAGTCAACATGCAAATTAACACAACATTTCAACTTAAAAAGTACCAAGAAAAGAATTAGTACCTTGGTTTGAAGCTTCTTCGGGAGAAAAGAGATGTGGGTATCTCTTATTCATGTCCTCCTAAGTCTCCCAAGTAGCTTCCTCAACAAACTAGTTCCTCCATAAGACCTTAGTTGATGTTACCTCCTTGGTTCTCAACTTGCGAACCTGACGATCAAGTATTTCAATGGGTATTTCCTCATAAGCTAGCATGTCCTTAATACTAATATTTTCAGTAGGTACAATAAGTGAAGAAGTGCGCATACACTTCTTCAATATTGAAATATGAAACACCGGATGGACCGCTACAACTCTGACGGTAGCTCCAACTCATAGGCTACATTGCCAATCCTCTTGGATATCATGTAAGGACCAATATACCAGGGACTAAGTTTTCCCTTCCTGCCAAATCTCATAACACCCTTCATGGGTGAGACCTTCAAATTAACTGATGTTACCTCATTGGTTCTCAACTTGTGAACCTGACGATCAAGTATTTCAATGGGTATCTCCTCATAAGATAGCATATCCTTAATAACAATATTTTCAGTAGGTATAATAAGTGAAGAAGTCCACATACATTTCTTCAACATTGAAATGTGAAACACCGCATGTCCTTAGTACCAATATTTTCAGTAGGTATAATAAGTGAAGAAGTTCCCATACACTTCTTCAACATTGAAATGTGAAACCCGAATGGACTGCTGACAACTCTGACGGTAGCTCCAACTCATAGGCTACATTGCCAATCCTCTTGGATATCATGTAAGGACCAATATACTGGGGACTAAGTTTTCCCTTCTTGCCAAACCTCATAACACCCTTCATGGGTGAGACCTTCAAATAAACCCAATCGTCTACCTCAAACTCCAAGTCTCTTCTCCTTACATTGGTATAGGATTTCTGATGACTTTGTGTTGTTTTCAACCTTTCTTGAATGATCTTTACTTTCTCCATAGCTTGATGAACCAAGCCTGGTCCTATCAACCCAACTTCACCAACCTCAAACCATCCAATAGGAGATCTACATCTTCTCCCATAAAGAGCCTCGTAAGGAGCCATGTGGATGCTAGAGTGATAACTATTGTTGTAAGTAAACTCAAAGAGAGGTAAGTGATCATCCCAATTACACTTGAAATAGATCACAAACGCCCTCAACACATCTTCTAAAGTCTGAATTGTGTGCTCTGCTTAACCATCAGTCTGAGGATGGAAAGTAGTACTCAAATTTATCTTCGAACCCAAACCTTTCTGGAAAGACTTCCAGAATTATGCGGTGAATGTGCACCTCTATCTGAAATGATGGTCACCAAAACTCCATGAAGTCTGACTACCTCTTGAATATATAATCTAGCATAATCTTATGCTGAAAAAGTAGTTTTTACGGGTAAGAAATATGTTGATTTAGTCATTCGATCTACAATCACCCAAATCGAATCATGTTGTATGCAAGACCGCGGTAAACCCGTAATGAAATCTATATTGATCATCTCCCACTTCCACTTGGAATCTCTATATTCTGGGCTATACCACCAAGCCTCTGGTGCTTTACCTTGACTTGTTGGTAATTCAGGCACTTAGCAACGAACTCTGCAATACACCTCTTCATACTACTCCACCAATATACTTCTCTCAAGTCACAAAACATCTTTATGGAACCATGATGGATAGAGTATCTAGAGCTATGAGCTTCCTCAATGATCCTCTCTTCGGGTTCATCCACCTTTGATACTCACAATCTATCTTGATACCTCAACACACTATCTCCCTTGTTCAAAAGCCATCACTTTCTGCTTATGAACATTTTCCTTCCATTCGAGCAAAATAGGGTCTTGGTCTTGTTTCTCTTACACTTCGGACACTAGTGATGATTCAGTCCCATTCATCTCCACCACTCCACCTTCATTGGAATCCATTAACCGGACTCCCAATCATGCAAGTCTGTGCACATCTTTTGCTAAATCTTTTTTTCCTTTCTCAACATGGGAAGTACTGCCCATAGATAACCTGCTCAAAGCATCAGCAACAAGATTAGCCTTACATAGATAAAGAATACTCATGTCATAATCCTTGAGTATAAACTCCAACCATCTCCTCTGTCTGAGATTAAGCTCTTTCTGACTGAATACATACTGAAGACTCTTGTGATCGGTGAACACATCAACATGAACACCATAGACGTAGTGACACCATATTTTCAAAGCAAACACTACAACAGCCAACTCTAGATCTGGTTTGGGTAATTCTTCTCATGAATCTTAAGTTGTGTAGAGGCATAAGCTATAACTTTTCCTTTCTACATCAATACACAACATAGTCCAACTCTGGACACATCACAATACACAACAAAGCCTTGTGTACCCTCCGGTAAAGTCAATTCTGGGGTAGTAGTCAACCGTGTTTTCAATTCCTAAATGTTTTTTTCACAAGCTTCAGAGCATTGAAATTTTTTTGTCTTCTGAGTCAACTTTGTCAAAGAGGATGAAATAGATGAAAACCCCTTGACAAACCTTCTATAATAACAAGCCAATCCCAAAACACTCTTAATATTAGTTGGAGATGTGGATCTACGTTAATTCTGCATTACCTCAATCTTCTCAGTGTCAACTCAAATCCCATCACTAGAAATAATGTGGCCTAAGAACGCTACTGAACCAAGCTAAAACTCACACTTGGAAAATTTGGCATACAACTCTCTATCTCTAAGAGTTTGAAGAACTACTCTGAGATGACTAGCATGATCCTCCTCATTCCTCAAATAAATTAGAACGTCATCAATGAATACGATAAAAAACATATCAAGATAGAGCTTAAACACTCTGTTCATAAGATCCATGAACCCTACAGAAGCATTAGTAAAACCAAAAGACATGACTAGAAACTCATAATGACCACAACGGATTTTGAAAGCTGTCTCTGGCATATCACTCTCACTTACTCTCAACTGATGATACCCCGATCTGAGGTCTATCTTAGAAAAATAGGTGACAGCCTAAAGTTTATCAGAAAGATCATTAATTCTCAGAAGGGGATACTTATTCTTTATAGTAACCTTGTTCAATTGGTGGTAATCAATACACTTCCTAGAAGATCCATCCTTTTTCCTCACAAATAAGATCGAAGCTCCCCAAGGTGAGACATTTGGTCGAATGAAATCTTTATCAAGAAGATCTTTCAACTGCTCTTTTAACTCTTTCAACTCAGCAGGAGCCATTTTGTATGGAGGAATAGAAATTAGTCGAGTATCAGGAAGAATATTTATACAGAAGTCTATTTCCCTCTTAGGAGGGACTTTGAGAAGATCATCTGAAAGACCTCTGGAAACTTTCTCATAACTGGAACTAACTGAATAGGTGGTGTCTCAATACTAGAGTCATTAACTAGGACTAAGTGATAGATTCACCCCTTGGAAACTAAATTTTTGGCCTTAAGGTACAAAATAAAGCGACCCTTAGGCACCGTTGAACTACTCCTCCACTTTATAACTGGCTCATTAGAAAACTGGAACTTAACTACTCGAGTTATATAATAAACTGAGGCATAACAAGCATGAGGTCAATCCATACCTAGAATAACATCGAAGTCCACCATATCTAGTTCAACTAAGTCAGCCATGGTGTCCTTGTGATTGATAGAAATGGTACAATCACGATAAACTCTCTCAGCTAGAATAGATTCACCAACAGGTGTGAAAACACTGAAGGGCTCAAGAAGTTGTTTTGGAATAATATCGAACCTCATAACAACATATGAAGTCACAAAAGATAGACTCGCACATGAATCACACAAAGCATATACATCAAAAGTAAAGACTTTGATCATACCATTGACAACATCAGGTGAATTATCTTGCTTTTGGCAACTAGTGATAGCATACAAACGATTTGCTTCTCCGCCTATCCCTAAAGTAGCTCCTCTAGGTGCAGCTCTGTCTGGTGGAGCCCCTGAAGAAGATTGGGCTCTATTGTCCCCATTACCACTACCCTGCTTGTTCTTAGGGCATTCTCTCATAAAGTGGCCTGTCTGACCACACTTGAAGCAACCAGTGGAGCAATCATGACACATTCCTGGGTGGTTCCTACCACACATAGCACATGCAAGAGTCCAATTACCTCCTTGTGCAACACTACCTTGAGACTGTGAAGGTCTAGCTTTGAAGTTCTGCGAACTCTGATTCTTAAACTTACTTCTGTTCTTTGGCGCATATGCACTAGCAGATGATGGAGCAGGTCCATTTGGCTTTTGTTTAAAAGATGAACGATTCGCATTACTCTTTTACTGCCCGGACTCATTTCATGTTGTCTGAGCCTTCTTGTTTTGGAACTCTTCTCTATCTCTCAGCTTATTCTTTTCAACCTATTGCACATGGATCGTCAACCTCGATATATCCTTGTCCCCTATGAACATCGCAGCCCTACCCTTTTTTCTTGATAGATGAGACAATCCAGAAACGAACAAGATCATCTTGCTCCAAATATTAGCAACTATCTTCTGGGCATAATGGGACAATTGATTGAACTTGAGGTTGTACTCATGCACACTCATGGATTCTTGCTTAAGAGTGAGGAATTCTCTTACCTTTGCCTCTCAGTTCACGGGGAAAAAAATGCCCCATGAAGGCCTATTCGAACATAACCCAGCTCACATTAGTGCACCCTCAGATCTACTCTTTTTCCATTGGTCGTACTAGACTCTAGCAACACCCTTCCGTTAGTATGCAACTAGTTCCACACGTTCAACATCTGCAACATGCATTACCTCAAATACTTTCTGCAACTCCTCCACACAACTTTTCAGATCCTCAGTGACACTTGAATCGATGAGGTTTGGAGGATTCATCCTTAAGAACTCACGGATCCTAGATGTATCAGCCACATCCTGTCGATTCCCTCTTTGTTTCTTATCTTGGTTTGTCACAGCTTGACTCAACATCCGGATAGCATTTCGAAACTCAGCGTTAGTGACCTCTCCTCGGGATTGCACTTCTGGTGCATTGGAGACCTTTGATCCCGAGGATCAATATTGCTCCTAGCAGGATGACCTCAAACAACTCTTCGTGGGGGCATGATCTGAAAGATAGGCACAAGCACAAATTAGAAAGAAACTTTATAGAGTTGAACTCTATCGCACGAAAAGAGTATCAAATATGTGAGATAGTTCCTAAATGTAGCAGCCTCCTAATTATAAATGTGGTGCGCTTCACACCGATAACTAAGACTTTACGGGCACAACTTCATAGACACCCTAGGACTCTTGAACTATGTGCTCTGATACCAAGTTTTTCACGCACCAAGTCTACACTCTAGACGTGGCCAGCACTCGAGACCCATTTCTGGCCCCAAGTGAACCCTTGGCATGACTAAACTCTTAGCAGAAGACTTACTCAATACAAGATGAACTCAAATGTACAGATTTAACTCAAAAGTCTCAAGTCATTAACTCAGAATATAATAGAATATTCAACTAGCCAGAAATAGGCAACTCAAATCTTTAAAACATTTAACAAAATAAAACAAAACAGACTTCTAATACTCTATTGTCTATCAATTAAGCCTCTAAATAACAAAGATGGAAGTCGTGACAAGACCCACTGTCACGCCCTAAGCTACCCCCAGGATGAGAACATGGGACCTAAGATCGTGAGTGACCCCAATCTAACTCTGTTGGCATATCATAAACATACTTAAAGATTTTCAACATAATAGACAAACTGAGCGGAAGCTACAAACATATCAAAAAGTGAAATGATGGGGACCACCCAGTCTAAGTTTGAAAAAAAACTAAGAGTGTAAAAACAACTGAAAGTTCAAACTAAAACTAAAACTGAATCTAACTATGTCTGAAATAAGCCTCTAACTGACTAAAGTTGTTGGGACATGCCCCAACTAACTCTAGCAAAAACTGAAACTAAAAAGACTGAAAATAGAATGAAGACTCATCACTGATACTACTGAATTGAAGATCGGGGACTGATCTATGCGTGATCTGGATGCTGAGGACATGCACCAACATTACGAAAAGATGTAGCGCAGAATATGCGTCAGTACTTGAAAGGTACTGAGCATGCATGATAGAATAAAGCTGAACAATATACATAACTAAACAAAACATATAACTGAGCAATGATATAAGATGAGCATGACACTATACTGGAAACACCAAACATAAACTAATTGAATGCAATGACCAAGTTTATACATGTTGAAACTGAATAATGAACTGTAACTGGTACCCTGGTCAATGCATTAGAATCTGACTGTGGGAGCTACTAATAACCGACATAAAACCACATGAGCTAAATATGGAGTCCGGTGTATATGCCTCATCGAGAGGACCCAATATACCCTACCAGAGGTATAGAGGCATGACTGGCATGATCACTAATCTGATGCCCACATAGGGGACTTAACCTAAGGGGGCACGTAGTTTTGAGACTATCAGGGTGACTGACCCTAGTCCTACTCGGTATAAAGCCTACTCCCAACTGAATACGTGTAAATAATAACATAGTTGAATTAAACTTTGGTAGCGCAACAATCTGACATGCAAATCTAGAAATGCAACATTTATTCTGATAATGAAACATTCAAAAACTGTGGCATGTATATATGTTTATCTGTCCTAGCAAATGTAATTCATGAACTAAAAGAACTACATAACTAGGGTTCTGAGTTTATGCAAGAATCAATGTAAAACAATACTAAGACATGATAATCTGATTAGGAACATTAGAATAACTAAACCATAGTAACCTACTGAAATTCTAGAAATCCCAGGTCTAAACAATATGGAGGGAATCAAGAATCTGACTGAATTCTAGGGACCTAATGGGTGAAAGGAACCCACTAATGAAATACCACATACCTGGTGATGAATTCCACGGAGAAATCTTTCGATTTCGGGGTTGAAACTGATGAAAACCTGTTGCATTCTAGAGAAGGGTTTGGTCAATTCTTTCTTCTTCTTTTTTCTAGTTTGATCGATTTCTTGATGAATGATAGATTAGGTTCTAATTTAGTCGCTAGGCTAAAACTGACTAAAACCACGTAGTTTAGGGGTCCAATGCATAGGGAAAAGACCAAAATGTTCTGACCTAACAACTGTCGGGGGTCACCAACGAGCCAAATCAACGGACCGTGGGAAGACAGACGATCCATTTTGGTTGGCCGTCGATGGAGGTTAAGAGAGGACTGATGAGGAGTCTGATCCACGGACCAGGACCACGACCCATGGTCTAACCTACGGTTCATGGGTCTGGCCGTGGGTCGACCCTTAAATTTTTATTTTATAGATTGTTTCTGGGGAGGGCTGCAGGTGGTGCACCACGGACCACCAAGAAAGACCATGGGTCACCCTACGGTCCGTGGGTGGTGCCCATCGGTGGCACTTGCAACTTTTTGAAATCGGCATTTTGGTAGTTCTAGCATACAGATTGTTACATTATCTTCCCCTTGGGAACATTCGTCCTCGAATGAAGACTAAACTAGCTAAAATGGAGGGAAAGAGTTGCAACCCCTACCACTAAATACTGGAAACTGAAATTTGACTGAACTAAGTTCCAAGAACATGCAAATATGCTGAAAATGCAAGTATGAATTGAAGGAACACTATACTAAGACTGACTATACACATGAGTAACTGAAAAACTAAAGAGGAACTATTACCTCAAGCTGGAGTGTAATCGGAATGAAAGAGATGAGGATACTTGGCCTTCATGACTGCTTCTGCTTCCTAAGTAGCTCTCTCTACGGACTGACTCTTCCACAAAACCTTAACTGAAGTGACATCTTTGTTTCTCAACCTTCGAACCTGCCAATCAAGAATCTCAACTGGCATATCCTCATAAGTGAGACTATATTTCACACCCAAACTTTCCAATGGTACTATAGACGATGGATCACCAACACATTTCTTCAACAACGAAATGTGAAAGACTGGATGGACTGTTGCTAGTTCTGCTGGCAACTCTAACTCATAAGCCACATTACCAATCCTTTTCAGAATCTTGTAAGGACCTACATATCTGGTACTGAGCTTCCCGTTCTTGCCAAATTTCATCACCCCTTTCGTAGGTGACACTTTCAGGAAAACCCAATCTTCAATCTCAAACTCCAAGTCCTTTCTCCTAACATCTGTATAGGACTTCTAACGACTCTGGGTTGTCTTAAGTCTATCCCTGATGATCTAAACTTTTTCCATAGCATCATGAGCCGAATCTGGCCCTATCAAGGCTACTTCACCTACTTCAAACCAACCAACTGGAGATCTACATCTACGCCCATACAATGCCTCATAAGGGGCCATCTGAATACTGGAGTGGTAGCTATTATTGTAGGCGAACTCTATAAGAGGAAGGTGATCATCCCAACTACCCTTAAAGTCGATCACACAAGCTCTCAACATGTCCTCTAAGGTCTGAATGGTACGTTCTTCCTGACCATCCATTTGTGGATGAAATGTTGTGCTAAGATTAACCTAAGCACCAAGACCTTTCTGAAATGACTTCCAGATGAGAGGTAAACGGAGGACCTCTATCTGAGATGATAGACAAAGGAACCCATACAACCTAACTATCTCATTAATGTAAAGCTAGGCGTAGTCCTCCACCGAATATGTAGTCTTGACAACCAAAAAGCGAGCAGACTTAGTAACTCTGTCAACTATCACACCCAAATGGAATTATGTTGCCTGTGAGTACGAGGTAAACTTGTAATGAAGTCCATGTTTATCACTTCCCACTTCCATGTAGGAATGTTGATCTCTTGAGTCATACCTCCTGGTTTCTGATGTTCTACCTTTACTTGCTGACAATTAGGGCACTTTGCCATAAAATCTGCAATATCTCCCTTCATGCCATTCCACCAAAAGACTTCCCGCAGATCACGGTACATCTTAGTGGCACCTGGATAAATAGAATACCTGGAGTTATGGGCTTCTGCAAGAATCTGTTGTCTCAACTCACCCACCTTAGGAACATATAAACGACCCTAATAGCAAACACATCATCTCCCCCTTGGGAGAAAACCTCAACCCTCTGGTGATGAACGACACCCTTTAGTTGAAGCAATATAGGATCACTGTCCTATTTTTCCTTAACCTCCACTACCAATGAAGATTCTGACCCATTCTGAACTGTTACACCATCATCTGATATGCTTATGAGGCAAACTCCTAAACGAGCAAGCCGGTGAACATCATTTGCTAATTCCTTCCTTTCTTCCTCAAGATGCGCTACACTACCCATAAATAGCCTACTAAGAGCATCTGCTACTACATTGGCCTTACCAGGATGGTAGAGCACATTCATGTCATAGTCTTTGAGTAATTCAAGTTATCTCCTCTGGCAAAGATTCAACTCTTTCTGGGTGAACAAATACTGAAGGCTCTTATGGTCTGTGAACACATCTACGTGAACACCATACAAGTAATGTCTCCAAATCTTCATGGCAAATACTACGGTTGCAAGCTCGAGGTCATGAGTCGGATAGTTCTTCTTATGAACCTTAATTTGTCTAGAAGAATACGCTATAACCTTACCTCGCTACATCAACACATAACCTAGGCCGACTCTGGATGCATCACAATAGATAACATAACCGTCTGAACCCTTTGGTAGAGTCAAAACCGAAGTTGTAGTCAATCTAGTTTTCAGTTCTGCAAAGATCTTCTCACACTCATCTGACCACTGAAACTTAACCTTTTTCTGAGTTAATGTAATCAATGTAAAAGTTATGGATGAAAATCCTTCCACGAACCTTCTGTAATAACCAGCCAAACCTAAGAAACTTCTGATATCTGTAGGACAGATAGGACTAGGCCATTGCTTCACTGCCTCTATTTTCTGAGAATCCACTCGGATCCCTTTGCTAGACACTATATGACCAAGGAAAGCAGCAAATTGCAACCAAAACTCACATTTGCTAAACTTAGCGAATAACTGGCGATCTTTGAGAGTTTGTAGGACAACCCTCAAATGAGTTGCATGTTTTTCCTCATTCCTAGAGTAAATGATGATATCATTAATGAAGACAATAACGAACAAGTCCAAGTACTACTTGAATAGCCTGTTCATTAAATTCATGAAAGCTACAAGAGCATTGGTTAGTAAAAAAGACATAGCTACAAATTCATAGTGACCATACCGAGTTCTGAAGGCTGTTTTCTCGATGTCACTATCTCTGACTTTGAGTTGATGATAACCAAATTTAAGGTCTATCTTCAAAAAATGACTAGCACCCTGAAGTTGGTCAAACAAGTCATCAATCCTGGGGATAGGGTACTTATTCTTGATTGTGACTTTGTTCAACTGCCGATAGTAAATGCATATCCTGAGAGAACCATCTTTCTTTTTCACAAACAACACTAGTGCACCCCATGGGGAAATACTAGGTCTGATGAAGGCCTTATCTAGGAGGTCTTTCAACTGCTCTTTCAATTTCTTAAGCTCAGCTGGAGACATTCTGTTAGGAGGAATAGAAATGTGTTGGGTAATCGGAAGGAGATCAATTCTGAAGTCAATTTCCCTTCCGGGAAGATTTTCTGGAAACACTTTTGGGAACTCACTTACTACTGGAACTGACTCAAGAGTTGGAGTTTCGAAACATGAATCCTTAACCCAAACTAGATGATAGAGATAACCCTTAGAGATCATCTTTCTGGCTTTAAGGTAAGAAATGAATTGACCCATAGGCACTAAGCTACTACCCTTTCATTCTAGGATTGGTTCGTCTGGAAACCGGAAACCGATCCTAGTTCTACAATTGACTAAGGCATAACAATAATGTAACTAATCCATGCCTAGAATGATATCAAAGTCTACCATTTCTAACTCTACAAGATCTGCTTAGGTAAGTTTCTAAGAGACTGTGACCGGGCAATTTTTGCATACCCGTCTAGCTATAACTCGGTCACCAACTGGAATAGAGACTGAGAAGGGTTCTGAGAGGGTTTTTGGACTAACATCGAAGTTGATTTCTATATAAAACATTACAAAAGAAAGAGTAGCCCCTGGATCTAACAAAGAATAAACATCTAAGTTAAAGACTCGTAACGTACCAGTGGCCACATCGGGAGAACCTTCCTGATCCTGGCAAGCCCGAAAATCATACAACCTATTTTGGTGCTAACCACCACCTTTACCAGATGAGTAACCCTGCTGGGTCGGGCGATTTGTTGGTGTTGTTGAAGTTGTAGACTGAGCCATACCAATATTTCCTCCTTGAACCTGTTTAGAAGGAGGACAATCTCACAACCTGTGACCAGACTGACCACACCCAAAACATCTTTCCTTTCCTGCAAGACATTCACCCTGATGGTTCTTACCACACTTAGGACAAGTTGGGTAGGTCCTATTACCTGAGACTTAAAGCGAGATGCCCCTACCTTTCTGATCCTGTCGAAACCTGGAGGATGGAGCACTAGCTGATGAAGGTGCTGGAGCTGAAGACTTTTGCTGAAACTGTGAGCGATTTCCACCACCCAATTTTTGTTGAGAATACTCATAGTTGCATGTCGTAGCGTATTTGTTCTCCTTAGCCTATTCCCTAAGCTTATCTCCCTCAACCTGCTGAGCATGAGTCATGAGCCTAGAGATATTCATATTTTCCAGCAACATAACATTTCTACACTCCGTCTTTACTAAGTCGGATACCCATAAAGAAACTTGTTCATTTGAGCCCTAGAATCGGCAACCATGTGAGGACCATACCTGGAGATTTGGGTTAACTTGAGATGTATTCTTGGACTGACATTGTACCTTGCCTCAAATTCATGAATTCCTGAGCCTTAGCCTCCCTCAACTTTCTTGAAAAGAATCTGTCGAAAAAAGTTTCATTGAAACACTCCCAAGTGATAGGAGCCGCATTCTCACCCCTATTTTCTTTCCACTGCATGAACCATATGTGAGCTACATCCTTGAGCTGGTAGGACGCCAACTCTACCCTATCATTTCCAGTCTTCTTGACCTCATCTATGAAGTTTTGGGGATCTTCACCAACTTGCGACCCTAAAAACTTTGGCGGATTCATCTTAACAAAATCACGAACCCTGGCTGTCACTGATCCACCACTAAAATTTTTAGGAACTGGAACCTGCTGGTTATTCTGGTTGGTCACACTCTGAGCCAAAAGTTGGATAACGTTCTGAAACTCTGCAATAGAAACTTCCTAATCTGGGACTAGAGGAGCTGCGTTAGCATTGCGGGCATTCGCATTCGTTGCGTAAGATCTACGATGAGGCATGATCTGAAATGCATAACGAGTTAGAAGGTTGATCATACCCCCGCACAATAAGAATAACAAGAAACTAAAGTTTTCCTAAAACACTTCGTAACCTCCTTCTCATTAGATGTGGTGCACTTCACACCCATGAAAAGGACCCTACTTAGTGTGGCTTTTCAAACATCCTAGGACTCTTAAACCTAGCACTCTGATACCAAGTTTGTCACGCCCCGAGCTACCCCCAGGAAGCAGACACGGGACCTAGGATCATGAGTGACCCAAAGATAACCCTACTAACATATGATAATCGTACTTAAAGACTTTCAACATAATAGACATATTGAATGGAAGCTAGAAACATATCATAAAGTGAAATGATGGGGAATACCCATTATAAGTTTGAATAAAAAAAACTAAGAGTTCAACAACAACTGAAGGTCAAACTCTAGCTAAAACTGAATCTAACTATTTCTGAAATAAGCCTCTAACTGACTAAAGTTGATGGGACATGCCCCCAGCTATCTCTAGCAAAAACTGAAAATAGAAAATATTCATGTCAATCATCCTCGAAGAATGATGACTCACCACTGATACTGCTGAACTAAAGATCGGGGACCGATCTATGCGTGATCTGGATACTGAGGACCTGAACCTACATCACGAGAAGATGTAGCGTAGAGTATGCGTCAATACTTGAAAGGTACTAAGCATGCATGATAGAATAAAGTTGAACAATATACATAACTGAAGAAATCATATAACTGAGCAATGATATAAGATGAGAATGACACTATACTGGAAACACTGAACATGAACTAACTGAATGCAATGACCAAGTTTATACATGCTGAAATTGAATACTGAACTGTAATTGGTACCGTGGTCAATGCACTAGAATCTGACTATGGGAGCTACTAATAACTGACATAAAACCACATGAGGCTTGACTGGTGTGATCACTAATCTGATGCCCACAAAGGGGACTTAACCTACGGGGGCACGTAGTTCTGGGACTATGAAGGTGACTGACCCAAGTCCAACTTGATATAAAGACTTCTCCCAACTGAATACGTGTAAATTATAACATAACTGAATTAAACTGGATAGCTCAACAATCTGAACTGAGACATATATATCTTTTTATGTGTCCTAGCTAATGTAATTCATGAACTAAAAGAACTACATAACTAGGGTTCTGATTTATGCAAGAATCTACCCAAAACAATACTAAGACACGATAATCTGATTAGGAACATTAAAATAACTAAATCATAGAAACCTGCTGAAATTCTCGAAACCCTAGGTCTAAACAATATGGAGGGAATCAAGAATCTGACTGAATTCTAGGGACATAATGGGTGAAAGGAACCCACTAGTGAAATCCCACATACCTGGTGATGAATTCCACTGATATATCTTTCAATTTCGGGGCTGAAACTGATGAAAACCTATGGCATTCTTGGAGAGGGGTTTGGTCAACTATTTCTCCTCTCTTTCTCTAGTTTGATCGATTTCTTGATGAATGATAGATTAGGTTAGGTTCTAATTTAGTTGCTAGGCCAAAATTGACTTAAACCATGTAGATTAGGGGTTAAACGATGTAGTTAAGGGGTCCAACGCATAGGGAAAAGACCAAATGACCCCTAACATAAAATTTGTTGGGGTCACCGACGGACTAGACCGATGGACCATGGGAAGACCGACGGTTTGTTCTGGCCGGCCGTCAATAGGGTTTCAGAGAGAACTGCTGAGGGGTCTGATGCACGGCCCGTGGTATGACCTACGGTCCGTGGGTCGACCCTTAGAATTTTTTCTGGACTTTTTCTGGGGTGGGCTGCAGGTGGTGCACCACGGACCACCAGGACAGACCGTGGGTCACCCTACGGTCCGTGGGTGGTGCCCGTCGGTGGCACCTGCAACTTTCTATAATCTACATTTTGGTAGTTCTAGCATACAGAGTGTTTCACCCACGACGTCCTATCAAAACTGAAAAAGTAACTGGAATCCTCCCGAAGCAAGGAGGCTCACCAAATCTAACTCGAACTTTTGTGGTATCAACGAAGTGCCTAGTGATGACTCTGATCTCTTGTATCTTCATTATGAAACGATGTAAGACAAATGTCATTAGTACATTGATTGTACGAGCATGTAATGGGAACACTAAACATAACATAAAAGCTTGAACTTGGAAAAAAGGAAACATACTCACCTCAACTCATGGATACTCAACTCAATAAAGTATAAAAATAACAATAAAAATGCAGTTTATATAAAGCATTTAAAACAGTAGATAACAACTCAATGTATTTTAAAATACAATAATAACTCTTATTTGGGAGATTCTCTAACCCACAACCATGACTATGGGCTATATGATGATACATCGTCTCGCCCACCCTGCCAGAACTATCCTATATCTTGCCGGAGTATAAGATATCCTCAACTAAGTGGATCCACTATGCTATGCTTAAAAGACAATAAGGAATCATCTAAAAAGAATGACCTTTTCTACCTACATTGGCTACATGGTTTATGAGGACTTTGAGTTGTTTAAACTCGTCCCCATATCGGTGCTCAATACTACTCCCAATAATATAACTCAGCTCATATGTTTACAAACATTTTCTCATCCTCAAACTTTGAGATTATTACTCAAAAGATTCTCTTAAAAGAGTTTATACTCAAAAACTCCACATGAACTCATTTGGAAATTGATGTTTCCTCTCATTTTAAATGTAAAAACATTTACTGTTGGGAATACTTAGTTCCTGTATATTAATTTTGAATAAAAATGAAAACTCAACTATCTTTTTCCTCATAGTCAAGTACTCAAGTCTTAAAACAAGTTTTAAAAGATTGTAAAAGACTTCTCAAAATGACTCGAAAGAACTCTCAAAACTTCACTCTTAAATCTACCTTGAATTATGAATTATGAATTCAAGGGTTATGATTCATGTTATGAAGGATCTCTCGGTGTTTAGATGTAGTATAGAGTAGTTAGAATCATAAAGGAGTGAAGGTACACTTTAAAAGAACTTAGATGGAGCAAATGATAGAAAAGAAGTGGGGGCAGACGACCCTGGCGCATTTCTGGCGCGGGGCGCCAGCCCCTGAACTTCAGAGAGCTCATTTTGGCGCAATACAAAGGCAGTGCACCAGCCCTCCTGGCGCATCAGTGGCGCTTCGCACCACCCCTCCCCTAGAATGACCAAACAGATTTTTCTTCTCGTTTTCTGACCCTAATTCACCTAGAATTGATTGATTTCCTCAAAAAAAAAAATAGATTCAATTAAATATTACATTTACACGAGAATCTACTCACTTTCCTCAAGAACAACCCTCAAAGATCAAAATCCTCACCTCAAGAATTCATCAAACTCCATAAACAAAACATAAAGAACAAAACCTCAAAAACAGCCATCAAGAATTCAAATCATTCAACCTCAAGATTGAAATAACGGATGGAATTTACATGATTGGCATGTGGGTGAGCGAACCCAACACTATGAAAACTTACATACCTTAATATGGTGAAATTCCTCGACAAATCTCAAGAATCTTGATGAACGCCTTCAACCTCTCCTCTGGAACTCCTCTCAAAACCATAAGTGTAATTTAGAGTTGTAAAAATTGATCCAAATTATTTTAGACCTCTAAAATATTACTAAAAATCGTTTAAAGCTGATGGGGTAAGGAAAAGACCAAAATACTCCTCATTAATTCGGGTAAATTTTCTTAACTGGATAGGCTGACTTTAAACGGGCATATCTCCCTCATCCAACTCGAAATTTTGAAAACTCGATGGTGTTGGAAAGAGGATTCAAAGAACTTTCATTTGATATTTTATGTGCCACCTAACTCATCCTGTTCTGAAAGTTATGATCATTTGAAGTTGACTCAAAACTCACAACTTAAGCATAACTTGCAAAATTCTAAATTTGGATCTTTCCAATTTTGTTCTTTCTAAATTTAGCTCTTTGCTAAGGCGGGATGTTAGATAATGAAAAAAGGTTACTTTCTAAAGCATCTCACATGTGTTTTATAAGATGTTTAGCATGCATTGACCACATTTATGACTTTTTGATTTCTAACATGTTATTTTATGATTTAGCTTGGTCATTGTATGTCATGTAAAGTCCTTTTATCATGATTTCATAACTCTTATGCATTGTTATCATACTTGGTACATTCCATGTATTAATGCATACTTGTGCCTACATTGTTTCACTAATATAGGGTCCGACATACTCGTGGCTGGTTGATCCTTTTGAGCTTTTGAAGATTGGTGAGTCCTCATGATCTGAGGGCCGATATTATTTTATTGATTGTAGGTTTTTTTTCTATCTTGCATACTTCTTATGTGATGTATGGCTTACGTCCCAATATCTTTCTCTATGATGTAATAGGCTGCCTTGAGACTTATGTTAGATTTCCAGTTTTGTCAAACTCTTTTGTATGAAATGCTATCTTTTGACCTTTTTACTTCTATTATATTGTTTGATGTATGCTAAGTGGCTTGGGTAGGGCCTCCCGGAATTCTACCCGTCATGTTACGCCCAGGGTCTACTTTGGATCATGACATGTAATCTCTTTCAATTCTTACATTCTACTTTAGAATTTTTCTGATATATGGTCAAGCTTCAAAAATTAATCCATCATGTGTACTTAGTGTGGTATTTGTAGCATGAAAAAAGGTAGAATGTTCATAAATCTTATCCTTATCTTTCTTATAATAATCATTTTTAAAACATACGACAAACAGAGAAAGAATCTCTTCTAATAAGAGAAATATGAATCCTATATTGTGGGATAAAATATCTACCGAACATTATTACCAACAAACACGGTAAAAAAGAAAGAGAAATGGTAAACCACCTCAAAAATGACAAATATAACTATAACCAAAGAAATATTGAAATCATGCAAAAACGTGGGTAGCATTTACATCAACTAATGCTTCCATATCTAAAACCAAATTAAATTATTATTAATAATAATAATAATAATGATTATTAATTACTTCTTTTATTACTTGAAAATAGGACTCAATTACAACTGACCTTATATTAGAGAATGCAATAAATGAAAGTAACGATAAAAGACTGAAATATAAGGTAGAGAAGAAGGGGGATGAGAAGCTCAGAAATTTCCATAACAATAAAACCCTACTTTTTGCTACTGATACCACTTCTTTTATAACTAACTCATAGTGCCCACATGTTCTCAGATTCCTTCACACATTTTTTACCAACCTTTTATTCAATATCAGTTAAAAAAAATTTACCTTCTATTAACTCGTGTGTTGTGCCTAGCTGACACAATTGGTTCAGCCATGTTGGCCCCCACCTCACTATTTTCATTCATGACACCTGTGTATTAATATATGTTGCTACACTTATTTCTTACATTGCTACTTTGTTCTCTCTTTTTCTTTCTTACTTTCCTGCGTTGGTTACATTTCTCTTGAGTCGAGATCTATCGGAAACAAAGTATCTACGTTAAGGTTTGAGTATATCCTACCCTTCCCAGATTCCACTTGTTGAATTACATGGCTGTGATGTTGTTGATCTCCTCGGTTTCGTTCTAAGATTTTATATGTAAAGTTAACGATCTCTCACAATTTACTCGTAAGTTACTAATCATATCTTGCACGTTATATCCTACGCAGGCACAAGATACATATGCACGACAGTCGCCTATGTTGGATTCCCATGGGCAATATATTGCTTCTGAGTTTGATATGCTTCTGCATTTGATTGATTAGATGGTAGTTATGATGGATTGTGTTAAATATGGAATGGTTTTGATATGTTTGGTATTGATAGATTAAGTTCTGGTACAAAACTTGATGAGCATTGAGAAGATGAATGGTTATGTAAAGTGTTCGTGAACCCATGCACCCCTCCCTAGATTATGTAAAGTACTTGTGAACCAACTTATGCATCCTTCCCTAGATTATGTAGAAAGCATTGCAATTATTCTGATAAATTACTTAAATTTTATGTGGGAACCAAACTAAAATTTGAAATATCCATCTCCAAATTTTTCTTTCTTTGACTCTTTAGCAACACTACAAACAAAGGCCACATTTTTTCTCAAAAAAAATTATGGTCTCTCTTTTTAGTTTTTTCTTCAATTTATTTTTATGATTCATAAAGTGTATTTCCTTAAATAATGATGATATTTCAATCGTTTTATCAGAGCTATGGATGAACAGAAATATAAGAAGAAACATATTAGTAGAGAGTTAAGAAAAATAAGAAGAAAATTAAACAAATTATATTCAGAATATAAACAACTCAATATTACAAAAACTGATAACGACAAATTAGATCAATTAATAGATAATATATCTAAAATAGAATATAAATATATTCAATATCTAAAGATACAATGAATAACGAGAATAACAAATATAGACAAAAATTTACTGAAATAATTATAGCAAAAAGACAAGAATTAAGACATAGGCAAAATAGACTTAACAGTAATATATTTGCAAGAATTTGTAAAAAATCTATAATAGCATAGAGAAAAACTATTTTATATCTATAGATACAGATAGAAAGTTTAGAATATAAACTTCAACACAATCTATAAATGAATAAGGAAGAATATGCCATAGACGAAAAAACATATGAAAACTATGACGGATTAAAAATAAAGATATTATTTTCTAATCTAGGAAGAAGATATAAGAAAATAGGTGACAATCTAAGTTTAATGTTAGAAAAAGAAACAGTAAAACTAGAAGATAGTTTAACTGCTATGATAAGAATAACAAAAGAAAATGAAGAAATAGATAGAAAAACGGAAATTGAAAAAATAAAACAACAAGCAAAAAAGGAAGTACAACAATTAGAAGAAGTAAAAAATACTAAAATAATAGAACTAGAAAAAGAACTGGCAATATTAAAAGAAATGTATGAAATTAAACAAAAAGAAAACGAACAAAAAACAAAACTAGCAAATGAGATAAATAAATTTAAAGAAAAATTGCAATTAGAAGAAGAACTAGAAGAAAAAAAAAGAAAATAACCAAGATAATCTACCTGAAATAAGAATTGATGAAATAAATAACGATGATCTAGATGAACAACATTCGGAAACAAGCGAAACATATACGGAACTTTTAGCAAACATAGATAATACAAAGAATTTAGAAGTAAATACATGAGACGTAGACATGGATGAAAAACCTAGTACATCAGAAATAAAAAACCCAAAAAATTTAAAATATTATAATGCAAACTATGGACAATATGATAAAGAAAAAACTATATGAGATAAAAGATTAAATAAAAAATGGACACCTAAACCAATAACTGAACAACATGATTTTTTAGATTTAGACTGTGTAGCAGATATAAATAAAACAATCCAATTATGGATGAGATATATATCAAAACAATTAATAGATAACAAAATAGGAATGACAGAAACACCAGGATATATAGAAAGAACACTTATAGGAACAGTAAAATTATGGCTACAAAATTTATCAGATGAAAGTTTAAAAACATTAAGAAGTAATAAAAAATTTGATGGTGAATTAGCTACTACAACTATGGAGATATTATATAAATACGAAATAGCTATAAGAAATGAATTTAGTAGTATGACAACAGAAGTAGAAGAACAAAATAAAGAAAAAATCATAAATCGAAATCTAATGACAAAATTAGCAATATGTAATATGTGTTATATAGATGAATATACATGTGCATTTAGAGAATATTATTATAAAGGAACATATAGCACAGAAGAAAGTAAGGAAATAAGAAAATTATATTTTACAAAATTACCAGAACCTTTTAATTCAAAAGTAATAAAAAGTTGGAATGAAGCAGGATTAACAGATCCCTTAGGAGCTAGAATAAAATTCTTACAATGATGGTTTATAGAACTATGTGAAAAGCATAAAGAAGAAATAAAAATGGAAAAAATATTGGTAAAAAACTTAGCATGTTGCAAAAATAAAGCAGCACCCCAATTAGGTTATACAGACAGATACTATAAAAATAAAAATAATAAAAAATACAGATCAAAATATAAATATAAAAAACTAAGATGAACTAGTAAAAAACTACACACAAAAAAAGA